>NW_007377614.1:186699-186994 GCF_000475195.1 Diaphorina citri | reverse complement strand
AAAAAAAAAAAAAAAAAAAAAAAAAAAAAAAAAAAAAAAAAAAAAAAAACATACCTACCTCTCTCAAAGTAATTCACACTTGAACATTCTCAAGGTCCCCCAAGCCTAAAGTAAATACCACTAACTTACCTTTCTTACAAACATTCTAGTACCTAGTTTCTTTTCTATTTTAGTTTTTACTTGAAGAATCGCACTGTTACATGGAGTTTTTACTTGTTATTTGTAGACATCTGTGGTATATTCATTATTAGATTTCTTGTACCTTCAAGTAATAAATTAGATATTAAAAAAAAGA
>NW_007377614.1:163804-186364 GCF_000475195.1 Diaphorina citri | reverse complement strand
CCCGAGATAAATTGATTTAAAAAATACCGGTAAATTGTGAAGTTTGACGTCACGGCATACGCTCCCGTAGGCGATGACGTCATAATTCATGACTCCCGCTTCGTTTGTTTGTGCGCAAGCGTTTCTGCGCATTTTGACGTGAAATCTGACGTCACAACTCTTTGAACTTTTTCATTAGAACGGCAATTGAAAATTGAATTTTCGACCTTTTAAAGTTACTTTTTCCGAGATTTGACCTCACAGATTTGGATTTTTCACAACTTTTTACGTAGGATTCGACCTTTTATTAATATTTTTTTCCCAATTGCAAATCCTCCATTATAGTAAAAAAAATCCACTCTAGTTGGGGTTCGAAACTTTGAACCCATAACCTTCGGGTTTGTAGTATGCAGAACCAAGATTCTTCGTAGGTATCCAAATCTGGTGTTCAGATCATTATAGGATTCGAATCTAGCAAAAAGTGCATAGGATGTTCTACCTACCTAATGGGAAAAGAAAGGAAGGAAGAAGGTAGGGAGTACCTATAGTGTGTCCAGATTAATGTGGCAGCAAGAAATGGGCATTGTTGCCAAACATGTCACATGTGCAATGGTAGAGAATCTCTAAAAGGGGAAGCTATATTGCACAGTGCTTCCTCCGACAGTGAAACAAAGTCAGGTAAGGCGATATCCACATTACCTACCTGTTCTGGAATCCAACCTCTGAACTTAGAGCCCATTTTAAAAGAGAGAGTTTATCAAAAATAGACCTTTACCTGAATTGCAACAATGTAAGGATTTCCTGCAATCTGATTCGTTCCTTCATTTTGGGTTGATGACTCATTGCTGTCACATTGATCTGGATGAACTATAAGCTATAAGTACCTAATACTTATTATTTTCATGTGAAACTGCCATAACAGATAAGTGCCACTTGCGATGGCACTAGAGAACTCACTTAGATTAGATTTATGTACTCAAGGGCACATACCTACATAGGTAGGTAAGTATGTACATAGCTATTTACCTAGAAGTTATGTCAGTACCCTTACTACCCTTTATTTACTAGAAGTTTGTTGTATCAGTGAGAGAGTGGAAAGGATTCTAGTTTTCATGTGAAACTGCCATAACAGATAAGTGCCACTTGCGATGGCACTAGAGAACTCACTTAGATTAGATTTATGTACTCAAGGGCATGTATACATTAGGTAGGTAGCTATTTACCCAAGTTGTGTCGGTACCTTTCATTTACTGAGGGTTTGTTATGTCTGTGAGGAACTGAGGAATTGGAATACATTTTGCTTACCATGCAGAGGGTTTCCACCATTCACATAAAAATCGCATTTTTTTTTTTTTTAAGAAATTTTAATCAATATACCCATTTCCCGATTTTGAAGCTACAAAGGCTTCCCATTACCTTGTATGGGTTTCAGTCCATTTTGATTGACCATAGTTCAGATGCTGCTCATATAGTGCCTGTACTAAACCATAGGAAATCCAAGATGGCGTACCGTCGGAATCGGTTCGGTTCCTGAAAGCTTTCGGAAAGGAAAATGACTACACCTATTTTAAACCTATAACTGTCAAAGTTGAATTCTTTTGGGTAAGAAAACTGTACCTCAAGAAGTGAAAGTTTCCTTTTTCTGCATAAAAAAACCTCAGTAAATAGAAAAAATTGTTACAAAAAAAAAAGATCAGAAAAGTTTGCTGAAAAAGTTCCATCACACAAATAGGTAACATCCAGTACCCAATAGATAGATAAGTAGGTAACATCCAGTACCCAATAGATAGATAAGTAGGTAACATCCAGTACCCAATAAATAGATAAGTAGGTAACATCCAGTACCCAATAGATAGGTAAGTAGGTAACATCCAGTACCCAATAGATAGATAAGTAGGTAACATCCAGCAGGTACCGAGTATAGGTAGGGAGATAGATAGGTAGGTAGGTAGGTAGGTAAAAGGTAATTTGAGCTTGTCAAAGAGGAAACAGGATAAATATAAAGTGTACAGGGCCTCTAGATATTCTAAAATAGGTTCAATATCACGATACCTAACTCTAGCATGGAATAGAACCGTCCAAAATTGGTACACCTTCCCGATTCGTAAAAGCTTAATCCGACTTTTAGGGCTGTTTGCCCCTCTATAAGCCTGACTGTTCCCCCCTTCCCCCCCGTTCAACAAGAAGGCCACAGAAAAACGAATCACGGGCACGACTGAACAGACAAGTGCACTTTGGTCAGTCCTGACACTTAAACCCTCATTATGTAAGTATAGGTGTACCTACTTAAACAAAAACTAGGTACTAATTTTTTTTCATACATCAAGTGTAGGTAGGTACCTATTTATGTACCTATTTCAAGTACCTACTTCAAATTTCATGTTATTTTCCACTTCCTATGACTTTTTTTTTACATCTACTATGTACCTACTTATAGGCAGGTAATTTTTCTGTAAACTTTTGTTTTAGGTGTCTACCTTCATCCTGGTTCCTATTTTTCTTTCTACCTTGTCAGAATTTCCGCTAGTTAGATCAGGTACTCTATTTTAACATGTTTCAAATTTTGCTATATCTAATTTTTGTTTTTTGGTGATTTATTTTCGCTAGTTAGTTGGAAGTATACTCTGTTTCACTAAGTTTCGGATGGTGCTATTTCTGACTTTCCTTTTTTGGTGATCTTGTTTTGCTAAATTTTCCAGGATTTTTTTTTTTTTACCATCTCGGATTCTTCATTTGTTTTTCTCTTCTTTCTTTTTCGATGCGTTTTATGGCTTTTACTATCGGAAAAATATTGGTGCTAGCACCAAATGTCGACCTCAAAAAGAACACCTCGGTCCTGATAAGGATGACAAATTTCGACTATTTTTGTCATGAGTTGTGAAAACGCCAAGGTATTTCTGAGCCAGAAACTCAATGTGGCCGTTCAGAATGCTAGCAATGTGGCAGCTGTTATGGGTATGGAATTTTTGTTTTAAAGTTGAATTTCTTTTTTTGGTACTTGTTCAGAAGTCGTTTCAATGGAAAATTGCTACAAAGAGTAGCTGTAACAAATGAGCAGTCACCAGTGTTATTATAGGGTTAGGTTAAACGCAAAAAGAAGCTTTCACACTTTGAGCAGTGACCAGTGTTATTACAGGGTTAGGTTAAACGGAAAAAGGAACTTTCTTTTTCATTTGTCGTGGCTTCTGAATAATTACCCTTTATTGAAGAGGTCTGATAGAGGGAACTGTAACTGCTAAACTCTTATCCTCCCGAAATCGAAGAGAGAAGGAAGACAGGCTAGGAGAAAGCCAGCCGTTCCGGGAACGAACCTTAGATCACCGTTGTATCCAATAGGTACACAATTATTACTCTGATTTTGAATCTCCTTTTTCTTCGTCTTTTCCCGTGTACAGACAGGGCCGGCGTTTTTCGTCAGCCCTCAATCAGCCTTAGGGTGATCATTTGTTTTCTGTTTTGCTTGGTTTGTCCTTTGACTTTATTTGTTTGACTTTGAATAATTTATGATAAAATTATTGAAATAATTAATTTTATCGATTGATTTCAGATCGTGTAATGTATGCTAGAAGCCAGCAGTTGGCAATGAATAGACTACCAGTTTCCGGAGGTACTCCCATTACACAGGAGTTTGCCACAGTAAGTTTCAAGATTTTAGTGGGACCTGTTAGTTGGAGGAAGAAACTCCAATTTTTTTCCTTCATCTTCTTCATTTTTGTCAAAGCCCCATACACTAAATTTCCTTTCCGGTGGTGCCAAACGTCACAATCTCCTCTCACCCTCCCCCACAGGCTCTCCGCACCGTCATCTTCGGCTCCTCCATCTCTCCGATCCGAGGCGAGTGGGCCCGAACCGGCTTCGTATTTCGAGACCCCGAGTCCGACCTCGCCTACGGCCTCAAGGGCCCACGCAATGGTACGCGCGGCCTCCTGACGGTTGTGTAAGTTGTAAAAGAGAACTACTCAGTGAATGAACTACTCAGGCAATGAGTCAGATCTTGACTCCTTATCCTGATAACTACACCTACCTGTAGGGAGTTGAACGAGTCACCAATATTTTTGGAATCCGACTCGTTGACTCACTGACTCAATAGTCCACTGACGGGACCGGACGTCTTATCGTCACCAAATTGTAGAGAGATGAAGGACAGGACACGAAAAAGCCAGGCGTTCCGGGAACGAACGCGGGAATAGAACCTGCAATCTAGTGACTTTTTTTTCGAAGAGGTTTGACAGAGGGAACTGCAACTGCTAAGGTCTCATCATCCCGAAATCAAAGAGAGAAGGAAGACAGGACAGGATAAAGCCAGCCGTTCCGAGAACAAACATTATCCGTTCAGGATGAAATCCACCCTGGGCGGGAATCAAACCCGCGGACTAGCGCTTACAAGGCAGACACGCTACCAACCAAGCTAGACTGGCACTTACACACATATTTTATGAACAAAATGCTGGCTCTTAAGTTCGTGCTAAGCATAGTCTCACAAGGCATTTGATTGGTCAATTTTAACTTGAGAATGATCTAAGAACGATCATTCTTGTTCATAAAAATACGAGTGTTAATCTTTCTGTTCCAGGTTTGATCTGACCTACTACTCATGTGGAGGGAGTGAATGTGCGATGACCATAGACACGCGACACGAAACCATTGCTTCCTCAGATAAGACGGGAGTAGAGGAAGCTGTGTCCTCGAGTTTGGCCAATATTGAGAAAATCATACACACCAAGTAAGAATTAAAGGGGGCACGGTTGGTCTTTCAGCACTTGACAGAAGAACCCCTTCTTCGGCTCAAACCTGAAATGGAGAAGAATTACAAGTCAGACACGGTTGGTCTAGTGTTAATGCGCTTGCTTGCATGCAGAAGGTCGGGTTCGAATCCCACCATCGACAAAAATTTGTACTCGTTTTTCGATTGCAAATATTTCAACGGGTTACTTTCTGGTGTCCATGCCCATCCCGTAGTATGCCTCTCATCAGATGGGCGAGAAGAGACACAATACTTCCTATTTAGGTGCTGGGTCAACACGAGAACACAAGAAAGTAACCCGTTGAAATATTTGCAATCGAAAATGTGAAAAAGGTATAATTAAATTAAACAATAAAATATTTTCATTTGATTTGAAGGTTGCAGTTATTTGAGATCAGTGATTATGACGAGCTCCAGATTCTGATCAAGCGTTATATCTACTTATTTATCGATGAGCATGGACCGGGAGCTTTGCTGTTGTTGTATTCAGCTGTAGCTACAAGAGGAACGGCCAAGTAAGTGTGAGCTTCAGGGATATAAGGGGTTAATAAAGCACTAACTTGTCTTGATTAGAATTGTGCAGGCCTATGTGATTAAGAACCTGCTGTTCCCGAAGAAAACGGTGATGCCCGGCACGCAGCCTGTGGCGGCCCCTAGTAGCGCACCGGAAATGTAAGTTTGGTAGTTTGACAACAGTGGAAGTGAGTTTTCAGGTAAGTTTGACAACAGTGGAAGTAAGTTTTCAGGTAAGTTTGACAACCGTGTAAAAAGGAAAGTGTGCTCATTTACACGCTGCAAGATATGTGGACCTAGTTAGATCTTAGGCAGGTTATACATATCTGATTTTGTGAGGAAGGTTTGACAGAGGGAACTGGGACAACCGAGACTTTTTGGTCCCGAAAACGAAGACAGGAGAAAGGTAGGATAAAAGATAGCAAGTCGAGTCGTTCCGAGAACGAACCTTATCTGTTTCGAATAAAGTTCGCCCCGGGCGGGAATCGAATCAGTGACCTAGCACTGACACAAAATTACAAAGCTAAACGCTTCACAAAATTTGTATAAACGCCGTATAGTTTATAGATTATGCAAAGTGCAACACAATACTGGTTAGTGGAGATGTCAGATTTTCCTATCTTTTCTTTTCTTTCCTTTTTTTTTGATTGAATTAAGTTGGCAGGTAGGTTTTTTTTCACATTTCATTTTTCAATGAAAACGGCAATAGGTTCCTTTTTTAACCCATCCCAGTCACCTCAAATTACAATCCCCCCCCCCAATTAACCCTTTCAGTCTCCTCAAACCAACGCGTCTCAAACAGCTCGAAGCGCTGTACACATCTATAGCGGACATCTTATGGCGTATAGGGGAGAAAGATAAGGTGACCGTGGCGCTCCCTAGCGACACAGCATACGTAGCTCACTCGCTACAATACTTCACGGATAACGTTACTGAAAGGTAATTCCTTGGTGTTTTTTTTTATTATTTTATTTTTATTTTTTTTTATTTTATTATTATTATTATTATTTTTTGCTGTAAAGGAGGTAAGTATATTATTTATTTTTACTATACTACCAACGCGGAGAGAGAAAAAAAATCTAGGGTGTCGGAAGCCTAGCTAATCAAGTGACTGGGTTCTGGAACTTTAAAGTCTAATAGATGGGTAGATATGCACCTACATAAGTACATAACCAACGTAGGTAATAGCTTGGCTGAGAGCCTGGTTAGGGGCAGCAGAAGGAGGTGGAGGAATGGGGAAAGTTTGTAGGTCATTGAAGATGGGCCAATTAGTTGTCCCTAAATCCATACTACGACACAGACCACAAGCGTCCAATGTAGCAGTTGTTTCATCGCTACGAAATAAAAACGGCGGTGAAACACTCATCTTTTAAAAATAAAAATAAAAAAAATGAGAAGGAGGGAAGAAAGGAACATGAGAGAGTGAGAGGAAAGAAAGGGAGAGGGAGAGAGAGGGAGAGGAGAGAGAAAGAGAGAGAGAGAGAGAGAGAGAGAGGAGAGAGAGAAAGAGAGAGAGAGAGGAGAGAGAGAGAAAGAGAGAGGAGAGAGAGAAAGAGAGAGAGAGAGGAGAGAGAAAGAGAGAGAGAGAGGAGAGAGAAAGAGAGAGAGAGAGAGAGAGGAGAGAGAGAAAGAGAGAGAGAGAGAGAGGAGAGAGAGAGAAAGAGAGAGAGAGAAAGAGAGAGAGAGAGAAAGAGAGAGAGAGAGAGAGAAAGAGAGAGAGAGAGAGAGAGAGGAGAGAGAGAAAGAGAGAGCGAGAGGAGAGAGGAAGAGAGAGAGAGAAAGAGAGAGAGAGAGAGAGAAAAAGAGAGAGAGAGAGAAAGAGAGAGCGAGCTCAGGGAGAGGGAAGAAGGAAAAGAACCAGGCACGGTTAGGTTGGCCTATTAAAGAAATTTTATTTTCCTGATATTTCAGATGGCAAGATGCACAAATCACGTGGAACGGAACCATCAATTCACTTTAGTCCACGCTCCTCGTTGCTGCACACGAGTGTCTTGTGTTTAGAACCCGAAAATGTCTTGTGTTTATTACTCGAAATATTTTTGGAAATATCTCTAATGTAAAGCAACTTTGTGCTTGGTTGATATCAGGATGGGTGACCATCTGTATAATCCTGTGTTACTTGCTTTTCCCGGCCCCACTCAAGCTGGGTGTACGAGTACCAATAAATTATCGTAGGTATCAATCTTATGATAGAAAATGTACCTATCTAGGTTAATAAATTACTTACCTAGATCTATTAAAATCATATTAGAAACTAGTAAAAATTACTTAGTACCTACCTACATCATTGTTTGGACTGTTGGACCCCCCTCAAAAAATCCTGGATACAGCCCTGATAGGGACAAACCTACCTTTTTTTTTTCTTTCTTTTCTAGAACAAAATTTCAGAAGCCGAGCGAGTGCGAGTGAGCGAGATACCTACATACAAAAGGAGTAGAAGGTAATACGTGGTACCTACCTACTACCAGTAGATAGGTGCCTAGATTTGAAAATTCTGCAGCGCCGTTGAAGTAATTTAGGTACTTCATTCGCGGTTCCGTGCAAAACAGGTACACGCGTATAATCATAGGTATGTAGGTACTTGGGTACAAAGGGGTTATAAATAAGGAATTTGAAATCTCAAATTCGGGTGTGTCATCGCTCCCATAATCGATACCAACTTCGATACCGGATTTCGATACCAACTTCGATTTCGATAGGCGTATTTTTTTCTATCGCTTCTGACTGTTGGAAATTTTCATTTTATTTTTTAAATAGGTAAATGCCGAAGAATAAAAAAAAGTAGTACGTAGATACCAAGATGTATTGATAGGAAAGTGAAAAAAAAAAAAAAAAAAAAAAAAAAAAAAAAAAAAAAAAAACAGAAGAAACAGACAAACAAACCAACTAATCAATTAGGTATCTTGACAAGAGGTGTTGTCTACTTTCTAGTGAAAATTACATTCTTAGCGTTAAGAAATAAAAATACTTACTTACATACCTTGGTGTTACCTGTAAAAAAAGTCGTGTTTTCAGTTGACAGTGAACATAGCACCCCTGGTGTCCTATAGGCAATATGGCGTACAGGTAAGTGTTGCAGGTAATTTTATTAGAGGTGTTTTTTCCTTTTTACATGTTTTTCTTTCTGCCTATCTTGTACACTGTACACTACCTATCTTGAGTCTCATCATTAACCATCCAGTACCCAATAGATAGATAAGTAGGTAACATCCAGTACCCAATAGATAGATAAGTAGGTAACATCCAGTAGCCAATAGATAGATAAGTAGGTAACATCCAGTAGCCAATAGATAGATAAGTAGGTAACATCCAGTAGGTACCCAATAGATAGATAAGTAGGTAACATCCAGTACCCAATAGATAGATAAGTAGGTAACATCCAGTACCCAATAGATAGATAAGTAGGTAACATCCAGTACCCAATAGATAGATAAGTAGGTAACATCCAATACCCAATAGATAGATAAGTAGGTAACATCCAGTACCCAATAGATAGATAAGTAGGTAACATCCAGTACCCAATAGATAGATAAGTAGGTATCATCCAGTACCCGACAAAATCCGCCCCGGGCGGGAATCGAACCCGCGGCCTAGCGCTTACAAGGCAGACGCACTACCAACTAAGCTATCTAGGCTGGCCCGATTAGAAATCTATTTTTACGAATTACCTATACTTCCTTTATCATAATTTATCGTGGACACTAGCTGCGGGAGTCACTAAAAGTTCCCAGAAAAAAAGACGCAAGTACGGAAGAACACGCGAAGTCCAGAAGATTATGAAAAAGAACAAGAATTTATTTTTTATATTTACGAAAATCCGATTGGCAGCGCAAGTGTGCAAGCTTGCTTGAGGAAGTGATGTCAGATGTCAGGGTACAACTTTTTCACCTAAGGTATATTCCCATAATACCCCCTCCTTTTCCGTTACAGAACTCTGGCGGATTTCAAAACGGAAGCTAACGCCCAGCTGATCTGTGGGGTACCAGATGAGGGACCACTTTGTATAGTGATGCTCATGTTGAGTGGAAGAGCCACCCCGTATCTACACAACGGTATCGTGTATGTAGGTGACGAGGAACATTATGTGAGTTCACCCTGTATTTTTTTAATTTTTTCATAGACCCTGTCTTCTTCTTCTTCTTCTTCTTCTTCTTCTTCTTCTTTCTCGCCTTTTTCGATAGAAAAGGGACTAGGTAAGCAGTTCTCACTTTTTTACTTCCCCAAAGCCAGTGGAGATAGCACGTTGAATGTACCAGTTTCCAACGGATCACTGATGTTAAGCAAAGTTGGGTCTGATTTGTATCCGGTTAGGTGACCATCTGACCTTTGGTGTTGTACTTCCCCCGGCCATACTCAGACTGGGTGAGGGTAATATCAGGAGTCGGGTAGGTCATCGCCGAATGGAGGGTAAAAGTCCTCTTGAAAAGAAGAACCAAAGGGTACCTATACTATCTACATTTTACAGAACTTCAAAAATTATTATAGGTACCTAGTTTATTTGTAAATTAAAAGCCTACATATTCCGGAGGTCAGCTCCCATGGCGTAGTTATTTTGTTGTCATAATATCCTGCTAATAAAATTTAAACTGATGAGTTAGAGCATGATGTGACGAGCACGTGTAAAGGTTTTGAACTTTAGCGAAATTGGGTGTGAATAAAACAAAAACAGAATAGTCAAATAATCTTTTTTATAGGTACTGTCTCGATGAGATTGGAAAGTCCCTTTATCCTAGCTGTCATATGACACGAATGGAATTGACACATCCACTAAAAATTGATACAGGGAGGGTGTATGTCAAAGATCGCAACCGAAAACTGTCCAAAACGTGTAAAGGTTTTGAACTTTAGCGAAATTGGGTGTGAATAAAACAAAAACAGAATAGTCAAATAATCTTTTTTATAGGTACTGTCTAGATGAGTTTGGAAAGTCCCTTTATCCTGGCTGTCATGTGACACGAATAGGATTGACACATCCACTAAAAATTGATACAGGGAGGGTGTATGTCAAAGATTGCAACCGAAAACTGTCCAATAGATCTGTTAGTAATTTGTTCACTATTCTAAAGTACAAGGTTTCTACATAAAAACTGTTATTAAATACCTTTAGTAAATCTCCCTAAACCTAAAAGATTCAGTGATTTCTGATGGGTTTTCCATCTCAAAATATTCAGTGAAACCCGGTACATTTTCCGGTAATTTCGTTCCATGAGATCAACTCAAATGAAAAACAATCTCTAACTTAATTTTGAATTTTCCAAGTAAGAAAAAACTGAATATAAGATTGTTGTCATAATATCCTGCTAATAAAATTTAAACTGATGAGTTAGAGCATGATGTGACGAGCACGTGTAAAGGTTTTGAACTTTAGCAAAATTGGGTGTCAATAAAACAAAAATAGAATAGTCAAATAATCTTTTTTATAAGTACTGTCTAGATGAGATTGGAAAGTCCCTTTATCCTAGCTGTCATATGACACGAATGGGATTGACACATCCACTAAAAATTGATACAGGGAGGGTGTGTGTCAAAGATTGCAACCGAAAACTGTCCAATAGATCTGTTAGTAATTTGTTCACTATTCTAAAGTACAAGGTTTCTACATAAAAACTGTTATTAAATATCTTTAGTAAATCTCCCTAAACCTAAAAGATTCAGTGATTTCTGATCGGTTTTTCATCTCAAAATATTCAGGGAAACCCGGTACATTTTCCGGTAATTTCGTTCCATGAGATCAACTCAAATGAAAAACAATCTCTAACTTAATTTTGAATTTTCCAAGTAAGAAAAAACTGAATATAAGAGTCAAGAAGGAGCAGAGACAGTAGCTGTCAATTTTGATTTTTGAATAATAGAAATGCAAACAAAGAGAAAGTTGATGAGTAAAGTACAAGGTTTCTACATAAAAACTGTTATTAAATACCTTTAGTAAATCTCCCTAAACCTAAAAGATTCAGTGATTTCTGATCGGTTTTTCATCTCAAAATATTGAGGGAAACCCGGTACATTTTCCGGTAATTTCGTTCCATGAGATGAACTCAAATGAAAAACAATCTCTAACTTAATTTTGAATTTTCCAAGTAAGAAAAAACTGAATAAGAGTCAAGAAGGAGCAGAGACAGTGGCTGTCAATTTTGATTTTTGAATAATAGAAATGCAAACAAAGAGAAAGTTGATGAAGAAAAAGAAGTCGAAGACAAAAGGAGAAGAAGGAAGAGAAATCAAAAAATGGAAGAACGGGAAAAGTGAGAAAAGTAAAGAGAGTGAAGTGGGAGAGGATAAAATGACATTTACAGAAAGGAAGGAGCGAGAGCATAAAAATTAAGAAGAAAAGGAAGCAAGAGATAAACTAAGCGAAGAAGATGAAGTCATAAAAAGTGGAGAAATTACTCCCGGAGGTGAAAATGTAAAAGAGATTAGAATGTTTTATTGACAAAACAGTAAACTGAGACACACTCCCACCCGTCTGTACGTCCTTGGTGAATTGAGCAAGCTAGCTAACCTTCCTCTCATCTACAATCCACTTTACATAACCAAGTCTGTCACTGCCAGCGCTCTAGATTTTTATTAAGATGTTCTCGTAAGCTCAAGAAATAAAAACTAAGAATAAAAAGAAGGTTCATCAGAATGTTGTACTCTGTACGTCCTTGGTGAATTGAGCAAGCTACCTAACCTTCCTCTCATCTACAATCCACTTTACATAACCAAGTCTGTCACTGCCAGCGCTGTAGATTTTTATTAAGATGTTCTCGTAAGCTCAAGAAATAAAAACCAAGAATAAAAAGAAGGTTCATCAGAATGTTGTACTCTAAAAAAGTCGTCAAAACGTCAAAAATAACCATACTTTTTATCAAGAGGCAACTTGCAAGTAAAAGTTGCTAGACAATGAAAAGACGTAACTTTGAGCAAAGTCAATGCAAATTGCAAATCCACATAAACGGAAATCTTCGCTAGGAAGGAAATCAACTGAAATATCCATGTTTTTGCAAAGAGAAAAACATGGAATAATACTTAAAATAGAAATCCAAAACGTCAGAAATAATCCGACTCTACAGAATGTACGAGTAAATGCACACATGCGAACAATATCTGAGAATATGCAAGAGCATTTTTTAAAGAATGAACTTTCTCCAAAAACAGAACAGCATTTTGAAAATAGAATTACAAGAAACCTAATCCAGAAACAAACACACTCGAAACTCTAAGTGCACTATAAATCAATATTGTCTGGGTCTTGAAGAACGTAATGCATCTTATAACCATGTATAAAATATAAAACAAAATTGATGCGCTTAATAAATCCCATATTAGAAGCACCTTGTTAAATAATATGAAAATAATATGTGCACGTAGAAAAAATAAATTTGAATACTCGTATACATAATATGGGATAAATAAGGTGGTGGAGGGGTGTGGGCTGTGGGATATAAATCATGGAACAAATTTCTTGAATGAAAGGGATTTTCTACAGGATCTGGCAGAAGGAACGATGATTAGAGAACATAAAAACACGGGAATTGTAACTAACAGAGTAAAATTGTTAAATAATATGAAAATAATATGTGCACGTAGAAAAAATAAATTTGAATACTCGTATACATAATATGGGATAAATAAGGTGGTGGGGGTGTGGGATATAAATCATGGAACAAATTTCTTGAATGAAAGGGATTTTCTACAGGATCTAGCTCAAGGAAAAATGATTACAGAACATAAAAACACATCAGGAACTGTAACTAACAGAGTAAATGCAACACTCCATGATCAAATGAAAACCCTGTACAAATAGTTGACAAGGATAAAAACAATACCAGGAAAGATCTAATGGGATTTGTCTCATATTTGTTAATGGGATTATAAATATTAAGGGTTCTTCTAAAAGCAGACTTGTAAAAAGTAAAAGGGGGGACCGAGCAACCGAGCCAAAGATATTCAAATATTTTCAAAAAAGGGGTTCGCTTTCATCGTAAATATAAATGGGGATGATTATGTTGCTGACACGTGCATCCAGAATATGATTACTTGTAAAAAGTAAAAGGGGGGACCGAGCAACCGAGCAAAAGATATTCAAATATTTTGAAAAAAGGGGTTCGCTTTCATCGTAAATACAAATGGGGATGATTATGTTGCTGACACGTGCATCCAAAATATGATGGTAAATAATTGACAACTTATGTAATGTGGCAAATGAGATGACAGTTTAGAAGGATAATTGCATCATTATTATTAAATTTCAGAGATGCTTTCCAATTAAAAAACTCCCTAAAGAAAGCAGTTCCTGTTTCTTGGCGGAGTGTCTGGAATTTTTTAACTTTTTACTTTCTTGTTTTCTTTATCCTAATATTAAGTATAATTTATTTATTAATCAGTCCCAGAAGTACAGTTACTAACGCATTGCGAGGGATTACGGTTTACAGTTCGAATTTTAACAGCGATAGAAAGACTTGTAAAAAGTAAAAGGGGGGACCGAGCAACCGAGCAAAAGATATTCAAATATTTTGAAAAAAGGGGTTCGCTTTCATCGTAAATATAAATGGGGATGATTATGTTGCTGACACGTGCATCCAGAATATGATGGTAAATAATTGACAACTTATGTAATGTGGCAAATGAGATGACAGTTTAGAAGGATAATTGCATCATTATTATTAAATTTCAGAGATGCTTTCCAATTAAAACCTCCCTAAAGAAAGCAGTTCCTTTTCTTGGCGGAGTGTCTGGAATTTTTAACTTTTTACTTTCTTGTTTTATCCTAATATTAAGTATAATTTATTTATTAATCAGTCCCAGAAGTACAGTTACTAACGCATTGCGAGGGGATTACTGTTTGCTGTTCGAATTTTAACAGCGATAGAAAAGTCATTTGTAAGATTAAGTTCAGAACTTCAAACAAATCTTTGATGTTTTATACTTTTATTTAGCTTTCTACAAGTTTATTTAACTTCTTACTCTGATATTTTTGTACAAAAGAAAGCTAGCTCTCATTTCCTTCAGTAAAAATATCCTCAATTCCCCTACCCCTCAGTTCATCCATTTCATGTCATGACAGATGACATAAACCGCCCTAGCCCGAGGCCATAATCACACTAGGCCTCGTGATTTTTACTTCTGACATAAGTAAGTGCGACTTTGATAAGTTTGCCTGCGGGCATGTTGTCTTCCGCTTGGATTTCTTTCTATTTTGTCTTCCAAGTTTTTCATGTTTTTCCTGTTTGCCTTTTTAGATTTAGAAAAGAAAGTTAATTGTACTGTGGCGCTGCGCTGATAACTAAAACCTTACTTAGAATCTCAGATTCTCGTGTCCTCCAATTTCCATCTCGGAAGGTTTAAATACAACTTCCGAAAATAGAGGACCTAACACACTAGTTTTGGGATGGATGTCTCTGTGTTATTATAGCTAGGTATAGTTGTTTCTTATGACATAGGAATATGGCATGGATGTAGTGCCCAAATTTCAGGTCTTCAAGACAAGAACATTGAATTATTTCAACATGGTTTAATGTCACTGAAAGTTGTAATGTCTGTAGTATGTTTGTGTCAAAATTTAGTCGATTGATTTATACTTCGTTTTCTGTCCAACATGTACCTACATATGTAGATTAAAAACAGTTTTAAAAACCACAACCTATCAGAATAATTGACTGACAAATCCTTTAGATTTAGAAGAGAAAGTTAATTGTACTGTGGCGCTGCGCTGATAACTAAAACCTTACATAGAATCTCAGATTCTCGTGTCCTCCAATTTCCATCTCGGAAGGTTTAAATACAACTTCCGAAAATAAAGGACCTACACATTTGTTTTGGAATGGATGTCTCTGTGTTATTATAGCTAGTTACAGTTGTTTCTTATGACATAGGAATATGCGATGGATCTAGTGCCCAAATTTCAGGTCTTCAAGACAAGAACATTGAATTATTTTAACATGGTTTCATTTCACTTGAAATGTCTGTTGTAGGTATGTTAAGGTCAAATTTAGGCCGATTGATTTAAAACTTATTTTCTCCCCTTTTAGTTCCCAAAATGTGTACCCAAATTAAAAACAGATTAAAAAATCTGCAGCCTATTAGAACAATTGACAAATTGACTTACCGAGAATTTCCACCGTATGGATTTGGTCCCGGTTTTCCTGGTCTGCCAGCTGACACACGTAGTCCCCAAAATTTCAGGTCTTCAAGACAAGAACATTGAATTATTTCAACATGGTTTAATGTCACTGAAAGTTGTAATGTCTGTAGTATGTTTAGGTCAAATTTAGGCCGATTGATTTAAAACTTAGTTTTTTCCTTTTTAGTTCCCAAAATGTGTACCCAAATTAAAAACAGATTAAAAAATCTGTAACCTATTAGAACAATTGACAAATCGACTTACCGAGAATTTCCACCGTATGGATTTGGTCCCGGTTTTCCTGGTCTGCCAGCTGACACACGTAGTCACAACAAGATAAGTTGTGACTTGTGAAGAGCCAATTCAAAAGAGTCCGGCAGTTCGGACTTAAATTTAAATAGGTAATCCATGCACTTCCCAATCCTTGCAATCCTTTCTGACTTGGGCTCGAACCACCAACCTCCAGATCCGAAGTTCACGCCGCTTAACTACAGCACTTCCCAATCCTTGATAGACCGTGAGATAGGTATCATGTCTATCTGACGGATACTGAAACTAAGTACCTGCGATTAACCTTGAACATAGTACATTACATGGATACGACTTTGATTTCCAAAACGGAACTCAGTCCAATAGGGCGCCACTTTGGGTCTGTTATGGTTTAGTATACAGACGTTGCCAAGGCAAAGACGGAGAACGACCTTCAGAAGAGGGAAAACTCCGAAAGGAAATACGACTTCAGTAGGTACAGTCAGCTCCCATGGCGTAGTGGCCACTGCGCTCGTCTTGCACGCGGGAGACCCGGGTTCGATTCCCGGCGGGGTCAAGAAATTTGTATCATGCAAAAATGATTGATTCCGTGACTGGCTGCGCGGGGCCCACTCAGCCTCGTGAGGAAAATGAGTAGCTATGACATATAAATGCGCATAGCGACCGGTGCCAGCATGGGGAGACCCGGGTTCGATTCCCGGCGGGGTCAAGAAATTTGTATCATGCAAATGATTGATTCCGTGACTGGCTGTTGCAGGCCCACTCAGCCTCGTGAGGAAAATGAGTAGCTATGACATATAAATGCGCATAGCGACCGGTGCCAGCATGGTAGGTTAAATATTGGATTTTAGGATTATTGAGATATTGGGAAAAGCCTACAGTGCTGCAGTGAGCACCAAAGTTGTGACATAATAATAACACAAAGAAACTGCATTTACATTTACACTATTATAAATTGATGTTAAACTTCCATGACACAAATTAACATTAGTGTGACATAATAATAACACAAAGAAACTGCATTTACATTTACACTATTATAAATTGATGTTAAACTTCCATGACACAAATTAACATTACATGGATCTAGATACTTTAAAATGGATTTAAATACCCTCAATAAAGTATGGTGAAGCACTGTGCAGTTCCATTCATATTTGCAGAGCCGAGGACAAGAGGAAACATTGCGATTTGAATGTAAAATTAATTGATTTTATGTATTCCATGTATTATTGCATGCTAGAATACAAAGTAAATGTATAACAACACCGCGATAAAATAATCAGGAGAAATATAGAAAAAAGAATTGTACATTTTAATTAATTCTCATTTTTAATTGTCCACAGTGTAATAATGAGAACATCTTCAGGGTTGTTGGGCCTAGGCCGTCCGGGGTACCTCAGGGTTTTGTTCTTCCTAAGGACTCCTTCATATAAAATCCCATCAGGGAAAAAGGCATAAAATTTGAAATTATTAGTCAGTCTGGTAGACCGTCTACCTTTCCTGAACTACCTGTTGAAGAATTCACCTGTTAGGGGTCAGATTGTCACCCATCCGAATACCAACCACTCGAACCGTTGCTGAACTTCAGTGATCCAATTGGAATGGGTGTATTAAACTCGTTGTCAAAACTGGGGATTTCCTAAACAATTTTGATTGTGATTGTTTTGATTGTGAATAAAATCCCTTTCCTTTTTGTGAGAAAAAAAAGCTTTGAGTTGGATGGTATTTAAAAAAAAAAGAATAAAAAGAAGGTTCATCAGAATGTTGTATTCTAAAAAGTCGTCAAAACATGATTTTATGTATTCCATGTATTGTTGCATGCTAGAATACAAAGTAAATGTATAACAACACCGCGATAAAATAATCAGGAGAAATATAGAAAAAAAGAATTGTACATTTTAATTAATTCTCATTTTTAATTGTCCACAGTGTAATAATGTGAACATCTTCAGGGTTGTTGGGCCTAGGCCGTCCGGGGTACCTCAGGGTTTTGTTCTTCCTGAGGACTCCTTCATATAAAATCCCATCAGGGAAAAAGGCATAAAATTTGAAATTATTAGTCAGTCTGGCAGACCGTCTACCTTTCCTAACTTGCAAGTAAAAGTTGCTAGACAATGAAAAGACGTGACTTTGAGCAAAGTCAATGCAAATTGCAAATCCACATAAACGGAAATCTTTGCTAGGAAGGAAATCAACTGAAATATCCATGTTTTTGTAAAGAGAAAAACATGGAATAATACTTAAAATAGAAATCCAAAACGTCAGAAATAATCTTAAAAAAAGGCCGATTTCATTATTTTCTCATGACAGTTATGAGATTGCAAAGGTTCCTTATCATTTATCAATAATGTAATAGAAAAAATAGAAAGTATGTATCTACTTCGAAGTACTGTCCCAATTACTGAAGAGCAAGAGCTATGTTAGGTACACAGGCACCTAAGCTACTTAACTTGCAAGTAAAAGTTGCTAGACAATGAAAAGACGTGACTTTGAGCAAAGTCAATGCAAATTGCAAATCCACATAAACGGAAATCTTCGCTAGGTACTTTAAAATGGATTTAAATACCCTCAATAAAGTATGGTGAAGCACTGTGCAGTTCCATTCATATTTGCAGAGCCGAGGACAAGAGGGAACATTGCGATTTGAATGTAAAATTAATTGATTTTATGTATTCCATGTATTGTTGCATGCTAGAATACAAAGTAAATGTATAACAACACCGCGATAAAATAATCAGGAGAAATATAAAAAAAAAGAATTGTACATTTTAATTAATTCTCATTTTTAATTGTCCACAGTGTAATAATGAGATCATCTTCAGGGTTATTGGGCCTAGGCCGTCCGGGGTACCTCAGGGTTTTGTTCTTCCTAAGGACTCCTTCATATAAAATCCCATCAGGGAAAAAGGCATAAAAATTGAAATTATTAGTCAGTCTGGCAGACCGTCTACCTTTCCTAAAAAAGGCCGAATTCATTATTTTCTCATGACAGTTATGAGATTGCAAAGGTTCCTTATCATTTATCAATAATGTAATAGAAAAAAAAAATAGAAAGTATGTATGTACTTGGAAGTATTGTCGCAATTACTGAAGAGCTATGTTAGGTACACAGGCACCTAAGCTACTTTCACAGTGATACATTTCCTGGTACTCCCTTACTTTCAATTAAATGCTAAATAACATGAAATATTTAACCCTTTACGGCAGTCTGACTTGCTGGTTGAAATCACGAAACCGATGTTTAAAAGGTAGGAAAACATAATATGTGAAAGCAGAAAGAGCAGACTCCAGTCACTAATGGAACCAAAAATGGATCGAATTATTGATTTGGGATCATAAAATGAACCTCTGACAGGGAACCAAATGTCACCAAACAATTGATTATTAATTATCAAATTATCAATTTATCTGATAGGCAAAGTGGCCCCGAGAGAAGTTGGGAGGCAAATTATTTACCTGACACTTAACCGGCAAAGGGTTAATGCAAATTGTTACCATTTCTAATCATAAAAAAAGAGAAATAATCGCATAATATTAATTACGTAATAATAGCGTTTCAATTTTTTTTTTCCTTGATATTGTTTTGCATAAAATTTTTGCTCTGTCGACTTTCGATAGAAAAGGGACTAGGTAAGCAGTTCTCACTTTTTTACTTCCCCAAAGCCAGTGGAGATAGCACGTTGAATGTACCAGTTTCCAATGGATCACTGATGTTAAGCAAAGTTGGGTCTGATTTGTATCCGGTTAGGTGACCATCTGACCTTTGGTGTTGTTCTTTTCCCGGCCATACTCAGACTGGGTGAGGTTAATATGAGGAGTCGGATAAAATCCGCCCCGGGCGGGAATCGAACCCGCGGCCTAGCGCTTAGAAGGCAGACGCACTACCAACTAAGCTAACTAGGCTGGCTCTAAGTTGGGTCTGATTTGTATCCGGTTAGGTGACCATCTGACCTTTGGTGTTGTTCTTTTCCCGGCCACACTCAGACTGGGTGAGGTTAATTAATGTGAGGAGTCGGGGTAGGTCATCGCCGAATGGAGGGTAAAAGTCCTCTTGAAAATAAAAACCAAAGGGTGTCTATATTTTACAGAACTTCAAAAATTATTATAGTTTATTTGTAAATTAAAAGCCTACATATTTCGGAGGTCAGCTCCCATGGCGTAGTGGTCACTGCGCTCGCCTTGCACGCGGGAGATCCAGGTTCGATTCCCGGCGGGGTCAAGAAATTTGCATCATGCAAATGATTGATTCCGTGACTGGCTGTTGCGGGGCCCACTCAGCCTCGTGAGGAAAATGAGTAGTTATGACATATAAATGCGCATAGCGACCGGTGCCAGCATGGTAGGTAAACATTGGATTTTAGGATTATTGAGATATTGGGAAAAGCCTACAGTGCTGCAGTGAGCACCAAAGTTGTGACATAATAATAACACAAAGAAACTGCATTTACATTTACACTATTATAAATTGATGTTAAACTTCCATGACACAAATTAACATTAGATGGATCTAGATACTTTAAAATGGATTTAAATACCCTCAATAAAGTATGGTGAAGCACTGTGCAGTTCCATTCATATTTGCAGAGCCGAGGACAAGAGGGAACATTGCGATTTGAATGTAAAATTAATTGATTTTATGTATTCCATGTATTGTTGCATGCTAGAATACAAAGTAAATGTATAACAACACCGCGATAAAATAATCAGGAGAAATATAGAAAAAAAGAATTGTACATTTTAATTAATTCTCATTTTTAATTGTCCACAGTGTAATAATGTGAACATCTTCAGGGTTGTTGGGCCTAGGCCGTCCGGGGTACCTCAGGGTTTTGTTCTTCCTGAGGACTCCTTCATATAAAATCCCATCAGGGAAAAAGGCATAAAATTTGAAATTATTAGTCAGTCTGGCAGACCGTCTACCTTTCCTAAAAAAAGGCCGATTTCATTATTTTCTCATGACAGTTATGAGATTGCAAAGGTTCCTTATCATTTATCAATAATGTAATAGAAAAAATAGAAAGTATGTATCTACTTCGAAGTACTGTCCCAATTACTGAAGAGCAAGAGCTATGTTAGGTACACAGGCACCTAAGCTACTTATGGTACTTGGAGCTTTTTTTATTCAATTATGTTATGTTTTTATTTCACATTAATACGAACGAGTAATAGTAGAGGGGGGAAAAATGCTAGACTTCCTTTATTGTTGGGATTACATTTTCTTTTTAAATTTTTTATTGCGAATTTAATGGTACTTGGAGCTTTTTTTATTCAATTATGTTATGTTTTTATTTCACATTAATACGAACGAGTAATAGTAGAGGGGGGAAAAAATGCTAGACTTCCTTTATTGTTGGGATTACATTTTCTTTTTAAATTTTTTATTGCGAAATTTTTTCCTGCCGCTAACGGGCGCAGAAACATAAGCACCATTTATCACAGTGGGAAATAGAACATTATCTGAGGTGAAATAAATACTTTATGCTCATTTTCTAGCGTAATCTTGGATGTGAAATTATACACGTAAGCTTGGTCTTAAAACGAATATGACCTGGATTTTTTAGACTTTTTTTTAATGCCTAATAAAAATAATAACATGTTTCACTTTATTGCACCGTTTGCATGAAATATAACTAGGTAGGTATTCCCCAACCTACCTAGGTATCTACCTACCTACCAGTTTATGTAAAGTTTTTAAATGGACATGACACTTCTTCTTCTAGTACCATGTCCATTACTGAACGTTGGTGATCAAATTGGCTAATCTTATTGGCTTTAAGTTTTTAAATGGACATGACACACGAATTTATTTTTTAATTAGCATACCTACATAGGTAATTTGTTGCCTGTTTACGTACATAATTACTATATTATCTATGGTTATAGCGAAACAGATAAATAATTTATTGGATTGCCAATTTTGAAGCTTATTAGTTGATGTGTCAAAATTACATTTTCGCTTCCTGACCATTTACTTTCCATTAGCTACAAGTATTGCAATCGGTCCAAAAAATTCTCATGTGATGGGTTATCTTTATGCGGAATACAATGCAGCAGAAAAGGAATCAGCCAAAATTCTGACAAATGTATTCAAGAATTCTAGACACTCAAAGTCTATTTGTGAATACCCAAAAAAACCCACAAAAACGCCAAGGACACGCATTTAAATGTATGTAAAATACCCTACAATCCCCACATGTTAGAGGTTAGACGTACCTGACTAGATGCCATTATACCTAGTATAGATATCACAGAGATCAAACATGGAGTCAAACGAGTAAAAACTTCAAAACCTTCATCAAAGACTTTCCCCACATGTTAGAGGTTAGACGTACCTGACTAGATGCCATTATACCTAGTATAGATATCACAGAGATCAAACATGGAGTCAAACGAATAAAAACTTCAAAACCTTCATCAAAGACTCGACTGGGGGAAAATAATAACAAATTTCTCATCCCCAAGAACTCAGAACTCAACGTAACAAAACACTATTCAGAGAATTTTGCTGAAAACCAGTCATGTGAGGTAAAGCTTTTGATATGAAGGTGCAAAACTTGCGACGAACATGCGAAGTAATTGAAGCGATGCTAAACGCAACTTTAGTCTTCTAATGAGACGGGACGCTTCCCCGCCAATCTCAACAGATTTCAAAAGAAACTTGCGACGAACATGCGAAGTAATTGAAGCGATGCTAAACGCAACTTTAGTCTTCTAATGAGACGGGACGCTTCCCCGCCAATCTTAACAGATTTCAAAAGGGGCTTTTTTTCAAAGGGATTTCAAAGAAAAATTTCCATTTTGACGAATATTCAGGAATTGTTTTTACGCTCATTACAGTTGCTTTGTTATTTTGTGTGTAAACAACAGTGTTTAAACAACAATAGAGTTGTGAAAAAGAAGTTTTTTTTTAACAATTTACAAGTGCAGTGTATGGTTTGTATGAAAGAAA
>NW_007377614.1:121794-162991 GCF_000475195.1 Diaphorina citri | reverse complement strand
GTAAACCTTTTGGGGTTTTTTCCCCCAAAACAAAATTAATTTTATTAAAAAAAAATTATAGGTTTTTTTTTTTTTTTTTTTTTTTTGAGGTTTGATAGAAGGAACTGTAACTGCCAAGGTCTTATCGTCCTGAAATCCAAGAGAGAAGGAAGACAGGATAGGAGAAAGCCAGCCGTTCCGAGAACGAACATTATCCTATCAGGATAAAATCCGCCCCGGGCGGGAATCGAACCCGCGGCCTAGCGCTTACAAGGCAGACGCACTACCAACTAAGCTATCTAGGCTGGCAAAACAGCTTTTTAAAACCGAGTTATTTTGATGTTTTTTATACCTCTCCTTGAAAATCAGAAATAAATCTAAGTCCATTAGGAAGGAACGATAAATAATTAGTGGATGTGCTTATTTCCTCGGATGAAGTGTTTCACAATAAATCTACCCTGATTCTAGAAGATCAAGGAGTATTCCTCTAGTGTCTATTATTGCCAATTATCATGCCTTTGATGATTTTATCAAAAGTAGCGTCATGCTCACCCCCTCACGCTCAGACTGTGGTCACACAGACCTCGGTATGTTAGAAATTTCCCTTTTATTTGTGAACCGTTACCAAATAAGCAAGTGAATAGTTGATCCCATGTGATTTTTCACCCGGAATCGAATGGTGAAAATTTTAGAACTGTCCGACTTAATGTAATAGAAAGTCGTGTGATGTTCACACCAGATTTTTTCAAAGGAATTTCAAAGAAAAATTTCCATTTTGACGAATATTCAGGGATTGTTTTTACGCTCATTACAGTTGCTTTGTTATTTTGTGTGTAAACAACAGTGTTTAAATAACAATAGAGTTGTGAAAAAGAAGTTTTTTTAACAATTTACAAGTGCAGTGTATGGTTTGTATGAAAGAAATCATCAGATGTTTAGGAAACAAAGATTTTCCAAGCAACAGCGTTTTAAAACCGAGTTATTTTGATGTTTTTTATACCTCTCCTTGAAACTCAAATAAATCTAAGTCCATTAGGAAGGAACCTTAAATAATTAGTGGATGTGCTTATTTCCTCGGATGAAGTGTTTCACAATAAATCTACCCTGATTCTAGAAGATCAAGGAGTATTCCTCTAGTGTCTATTATTGCCAATTATCATGTCTTTGATCAAAAGTAGCGTCATGCTCACCCCCTCACGCTCAGACTGTGGTCTCACAGACCTGGGTATGTTAGACCGCGGTCTGTCAGACAGTCTGAGCGTAAGTGACGGGTATTATGAGTTACGTATAAAGTCTACTGTCCTATGCAATTCACACTGGACGCCTAACGTGCTCCCTACTCGAAGCGCTTTTCATTTAGATCCCGGAAGACGAGGAGTATGTAAACAAGAGTTCAATTGTGTTAATACTTCTCCGTCTTATCTAGGTCTGTGAGACCGCGGTCTGAGCGTGAGTGACGGGTATTAGGAGTTACGTATAAAGTCTACTGTCGACTGTCCTATGCAGGTCACACTCGACGCCTAACGTGCTCCCTACTCGAAGGGCTTTTCATTTAGATCCCGGAAGACGAGGAGTATGTAAACAAGAGTTCAATTGTGCGTATGTTAGACCGTCTTATCTAGGTCTGTGAGACCGCGGTCTGAGCGTGAGTGACGGGTATTAGGAGTTACGTATAAAGTCTACTGTCCTATGCAGTAATAATCATGGGTAGAAAAATATGTATAGATGCAAATAAAGGTTTTTCGCTCTGCTATTTGCTTTTCCATTTTCTCAACTTTTCTTTGAGAGAAAAAAGTGTACCAGAGAGAAAAAATGTAAATTTAATAATTCAATTAGAACGAAACTGAATATGATTTTGTTTTTTAGCATATTAATTTCTTTAATCTTTGTTGTAGAGACGAGATTTTGTTTTTGTTCTTTGCCAAAGAAGAAAAAAGTGGCGAGGAAGAAGGAGAGGAATTGCAGTCGAAAAGGAATCAGCTGAGCCTGTTGTCATCAAAAGACTATGGGCTCAATCCCCATAGGCAATTGGAGAATAGAAAATAATGACTGATTAAAAGAGACTCGAAAATATTTCTATCTAGAAAGTAGAAAAGAACCATCAAACTTGAAATCAATTCGACGAAAATTCAATTGTGCTAATACTTCTACCTGGATGATACGAAAGCGTTCGACACTCCACCGGTGAAAAGCGCACCAAGATTGTTTACTCAACGCTAACACACGTATGCAAATTTGGGGAGAAAGTTTTTATTCAATAATATTTTATTAACTTGATTTTGTGCCGTCTATGTACACAGACGTATAAGGGGTGACGCAGGGAGCTCTTCTTTCCGGATTTTTCAAGTGCAGGGTTTTCCTGTCTGCAGAATGTTTGTGTTTTCTTTGTGAGTTTCGTTTCCTTGAACGTGTAATATGTTTGCATGTTTGATCAAATACAAAAGAGATTGTGAACGATCGTTTCACAAAGGGTTTTGTGTTTGTGATAGGTATAATACTTGGGGTAATTGTTGTCATTCAATTAGAACGAAACTGAATATGATTTTGTTTTTTAGCATATTAATTTCTTTAATCTTTGTTGTAGAGACGAGATTTTGTTTTTGTTTTTGCCAAAGCAGAGAAGTGGCGAGGAAGAAGGAGAGGAATTGCAGTCGAAAAGGAATCAGCTGAGCCTGTTGTCATCAAAAGACTATGGGCTCAATCCCCATAGGCAATTGGAGAATAGAAAACAATGACTGATTAAAAGAGACTCAAAAATATTTCTATCTAGAAAGTAGAAAAGAACCATCAAACTTGAAATCAATTCGACGAAAAAGAATCCACAATACCACAGAGAAAGCAAATTCACACACTATGAATTCTTTTGTGTGCCCTTTGGCCTTTGAAACTCACTTTTCTGAGTAAATTCCTCAGTTCAATGGATCACTAGTAAATTTTCGAGTCATCACCTACATAGGTAAACTTCTCTCGTGTCCCAGGGCCTTCTGTCCTCCCTATAAAAAGCGTCTGGGGCTCATTTTTTCAGGCCCTGAAAAGCGAGAAAAGTCATGAACACAAAGAAGTATTGTGTTTTGCTGTGTCTTTAAAGTTTGCGTTCATGTTGTTTAAATGAAAGAAACACAAAATTCATAAACAGAATGACTCTCCTGTCCTCCCTCTCTAATCTAAAAGCCTAAAATTTTCTTAATAACAGCTATACTTTAAGAAAAATAGGCATATCTTAGTGACTTGACTTCAGAAATAGGTTTCTTATCAACAACTTCAATTAAGAAGCTAGGTTAAAAGTTAAAATCACATCTGGGATAATACCTATAGAAAGTGAAATAAAAAAGGAAGGAAGAGAGAGAGAGAGAGAGAGAGAGGGAGAGAGCTTAATATTGTCAGTGGATGTGATAAAAGTGCCAACAGACTTGAGCAGAATTAGTTGAGAAAAAAGTTTGAAGATTTTTACCAACAGGATCAACTCACTTTTCTGAGTAAATTCCTCAGTTCAATGGATCACTAGTAAATTTTCGAGTCATCACCTACATAGGTAAACTTCTCTCGTGTCCAGGGCCTTCTGTCCTCCCTATAAAAAGCGTCTCGGGCCCATTTTTTTCAGGCCCTGAAAAGCGAGAAAAGTCATGAACACAAGGAAGTATTGTGTTTTGCTGTGTCTTTAAAGTTTGCGTTCGTGTTGTTTAAATGAAAGAAACACAAAATTCATAAACAGAATGACTCTCCTGTCCCCCCTCTCTAATCTAAAAGCCTAAAATTTTCTTAATAACAGCTGTTCTTTAAGAAAAATAGGCATATCTTAGTGACTTGACTTCAGAAATAGGTTTCTGATCAACAACTTCAATTTAGAAGCTAGGTTAATTCACACCTGGGATAATAACTATAGAATGTGAAATAGAAAAGGAAGGAAGAGAGAGCTTAATATTGTCAGTGGATGTGATAAAAGTGCCAACAGACTTAAGCAGAATTAGTTGAGAAAAAAGTTAGAAGATTTTTACCAACAGGATCAAAAATTATTAATACACATAAAAAGTAAAAATGAAGTGCGCAATAGAAACAAAGAAGAAAGCACAAATAAAGAAGGAGTAAGAGGGAGTTTGAAGAATATCAGGTCTGTTATTGATGATTAATAAATAATACACATGAAAATGAAGTGCGCAATAGAAACAAAGAAGAAAGCACAAATAAGGAGGAGTAAGAGGGAGGTAGCTATATAGGGAGAGAGAGAGAGAGAGAGAAAGAGAGATTTCAAAGAGCGAAAGTGTGAGGGAGAAGAAAGGAAAGATCCAATTCCTAGAAATACCTAAATACGAGTATTATTTACAAAAGACAAAGATAGATGAATATGAAACTTGAAGAAGACATGATGAAATATACCAAAAAATGCTGAGAAATGGCGAAAAGTTTCGAACAAAGAAGACAAAGAGAGAGAGATAGAGAGAGAGAAAGAAAGAGATGGATGAGAAACTTTGTAGGCTTAAGAAGGAAAACTCATTTAAACATTTTTCTAAGAAAATAAAATGTTGTTTAATACAAATGCTCAGTATTATTTACTTCACAATTTAAGCCTATGTGTATTTCGAGAGAGAGAGAGAGAGAGAGAGAGAGAGAGAGAGAGAGAGAGAGAGAGATGGATGAGAAACTTTGTAGGCTTAAGGAAGAAAACTCATTTAAACATTTTTCTAAGAAAATAAAATGTTATTTAATACAAATGTTCAGTATTATTTACTTCACATTAAGTTGTGTATTTCATCAAACTGCAAGTTGTTGGGTCCCACAAACCCCGTTCCATGAAGCACTCCTCAGTAAATTGATAAATAATATAACACCTGATTGCAACCGATGAACTAGGCCCAATAAATATGTCAAAACTAACAAAGCTTACAAAGATATATGGAAAGCTGCTCGTAGACAAAATATCAAACACATAAATAACTTAGGCAAAAAGTTTTACAATGGGAAAAATATGTATTTCAGAGGAAGAAAAGGACGAAGAAGGAGAGAGAAAGAAAGATAGACAAAGGAGAGAGGGAGAGACAAACTGCAAGTTGTTGGGTCCCACAAACCCCGTTCCATGAAGCACTCCTCAGTAAATTGATAAATAATATAACACCTGATTGCAACCCATGAACTAGGCCCAATAAATGTGTCAAAACTAACAAAGCTTACAAAGAAATATGGAAAGCTGCTCGTAGACAAAATATCAAACACATAAATAACGGAGGCAAAAAGTTTTACAATGGGAAAAAATATGTATTTCAGAGGAAGAAAAGGAGAGAGAAAGATAGACAAAGGAGAGAGGGAGAGGAGACAGAGAACTAGGAGGGAATAGTGAAAAACGAGGGGAAAAAGGAATATAAAAGAACAATAAAATAATCATAAAAAAAGCATTGGGAAACATATAAAACAAGAAATATTCAAAAAACACATGCTGGATGCAATAATAAAAAAATATATACAATTCGTGCAAGTAGGTCTCTAGGTGGCGTAGCTGATTGAAAGGAAAAAGGAGAAAGAGGAAAGAGAGAGAAAAAAAAGGAAAATGATAAACTATAAGGAAATGAAAATAAAAACAATGCTGGATGCAATAATAAAAAAATATATACAATTCGTGCAAGTAGGTCTCTAGGTGGCGTAGCTGATTGAAAGGAAAAAGGAGAAAGAGAGAAAAAAAAAAGGAAAATGATAAACTATTAGGAAATGAAAATAAAAACAATTCAAAATGATGGATCTGATCAATATCCCAAAACGGTTGTTGATTTACTTCAAATTGAAGAACTTGTATAACTCCTAATGGAAAACCTTTGCAATATGGATGTCAACTGTATTCTAAACGTCACCACTGGATACAGGTAGTAAACTGCAGAAAGAGGAGAAAGAAGAAGGAAGAAGAAGAAGAAGAAGAAGAAGAAGAAGAAGAAGAAGAAGAAGAAGAAGAAGAAGAAGAGGAGGAGGAGGAGGAGTAGTAGGAGAAGTACAAGAAGGAGGTAAGAGATCACCTGAATATATGAGGGGGTAGTAATACTATATTACTACAGGGTGATGTTCCAATATGCAATCTGCTACAAAAAGTAAACAACACTGGTATTGTTGACTTTTTGTTCTCCCAACAGGTTTTGAAATGACTTTGAATGAGGGGGAAGGAAGGAGGGATCCGGGAAATCAACAATAAATTGAAAGAGATATCTGTATTCTAAACGTCACCACTGGATTCAGGTAGTAAACTGCAGAAAGAGGAGAAAGAAGAAGAAGAAAGGGAAGAAGAAGAAGAAGAGGAGGAGGAGGAGGAGGAGGAGGAGTAGTAGGAGAAGTACAAGAAGGAGGTAAGAGATCACCTGAATATATGAGAGGGTAGTAATACTATATTACTACAGGGTGATGTTCCAATATGCAATCTGCTACAAAAAGTAAACAACACTGGTATTGTTGACTTTTTGTTCTCCCAACAGGTTTTGAAATGACTTTGAATGAGGGAGAAGGAAGGAGGGATTCGGGAAATCAACAATAAATTGAAAGAGATAAAAAAAGTAAGAGTTGTAAAAGAAGAATAAGAAAGAAGACAGGTACATGCACTTGAAAAAGAATGTAGGTAAAGTATGAGGAGGAGAAGAAGGAGGAGGGGAAGAAGAAAAATAAGAAGACGACAAAGAAGATGAAGAAGAAGAAAAAGAAAGAGAAAGAGAAGAAAAAGTGGTAGAAGAACGAAGTTACCAAAGTCTCATGTGTGTTGAGAATACACAATACATGCATAATGTAATGCACACACATACCCACACATCTCACACCCATCATTTTAATCGTAATCTACAAACACCTCCGCTTTTTTACTTTCCTTTTTTTCCAAATTTGCATCTTTTCCCGCTAAAAACGGGGGGAATCGAAATTTATGCCCAAAAACATTTCAAATTCTCCTCCGTCTATTATTTCAGAGAAATTTACGAGCTATCCTGCGTACGAGCGTCTATGTATGGTGTTTGGGGAAATTCTTTATCTCAGGATATAACAATGATGGTGCAGGATCTGTATGTAGAGGTTCACAGAGGTTGTGAGTCTTTATGTATTTATATTTTAGAGTTTCAGAGAGTTTATCTGTTTATATTTTAGAGTTTCAGAGAGTTTATCTGTTTATATTTTAGAGTTTCAGAGAGTTTATCTATTTATATTTTAGAGTTTCAGAGAGTTTATCTGTTTATATTTTAGAGTTTCAGAGAGTTTATCTGTTTATATTTGGAGGTTCAGAGCTTCAATTTGGAATCGAGCGAGGGGAAAATGAGGAATTTGCGACACAGGGTTCAACGAAAATCTTGAAACCAAAGCAACGATCAAATTTTAGTTTTCCCTGTTGAATTTGCTGTCTTCCTTGAGCTCTTGAACTTTCGTCCTGTTTCCAATTTTCAGCAAAGGAGGAAGAACAAAAATCCTTTTGGAAACGGAACCTATTCCGATGGCACGCCATCTTGGATTTCCTATGGCTTAGTACAGGTCAAAAAGAGGGGAAACCGGCTTCAGAATTCAGAATAGGGGAAATTTCAACTTATTTAGCTTTTTTAGTCCGTCCTTCCTTTATTATTACTAATAATAAAGGTATAGTGGACGGACTATTGTATTCGCTTTGGTGTCGTCTGTCTGTTTGAGCGCTGGAGCGGCATGTGCTGGTTGAAAATTTGATGTGACTGATGTAGATAAGGGCATATGTTTAGGTGAAAGTCCATGCAATGCCCAAAATAATTCAATTTTGGACGTACCTATCATTATTATCCAAGTTCTGAGTTCATTCGGATTTCATGAAATTCTGCATGTTCATTTAATAACGCAAGGTAAGATGCCGACTCAGCAAAAACGCCTGTTGCCAAACAATATAGTTTAGGTGACAGTACTGGCAATGCACAAAATGATTCAATTTTGGACGTATTATTATGAAGATCATATCCAAGTTCTGAGTTCATTCGGAAATTCTGCATGTTCATTTAATAACGCAAGGTGAGATGCCGACTCAGCAAAAACGCCTGTTGCCAAACAGTATGCAACATTAACCAATTCGATATAGACAAAATCGAAGAGAAACACGAAATGAAAAGAGGGAAGAAACAAATCTCCATGAAACTATAAGTCCTTGTCAAAAATAGAAATAAATATAATCTGACACAAACCGCCCCAAAAAAGGAGAAAAAAATCGCGAGATATATTTACGGGATATTTAGGGATTCTCCCCCCCAGCTTCTCGTTTGACAATAAATATGTCTCAATACTATTGAGGACACAACCCCGATAAAATTGAATAGTTTCCTCCTCATGTAACTCCGACCTTTTTCATGTAACCCCGGGATTAAGCACATTGTCCCGTTAAAACCTTCGCGAGAAAAATTCCCCCTTCAACCCACATTTGCTTCGTGGAAAAATTACACACTACCTACAGTGTTTTTAGGAACTGAAAACATGGTTAGGGAGGTGATACTAAATACTTACTTTCCGTGTCCTAAATACTAAATAGAACGTTTAGTATGCTTTCTTGCTTATGCTATGGTTGGGTTGCTTAATGGATTTGGAAGTTTTGAAGATGGTGATGTTAGATCTACTGAAGAAACTGCAGATGGACTGAAGGATAAAAGAAAATCCTTTATAATGGGTTTGCAAGAGACATTACAAATGGGAGGGATTCTCCCCCCCAGCTTCTCGTTTGACAATAAATATGTCTCAATACTATTGAGGACACAACCCCGATAAAATTGAATAGTTTCCCCCCATGTAACCCCGACCTTTTTCATGTAACCCCGGGATTAAGCAAATTGTCCCGTTAAAACCTTCGCGAGAAAAATTCCCCCCTTCAACCCACATTTGCTTCGTGGAAAAATTACACACTACCTACAGTGTTTTAGGAACTGAAAACATGGTTAGGGAGGTGATACTAAATACTTACTTTCCGTGTCCTAAATACTAAATAGAACGTTTAGTATGCTTTCTTGCTTATGCTATGGTTGGGTTGCTTAATGGATTTGGATGTTTTGAAGATGGTGATGTTAGATCTACTGAAGACTGAAGATACTGTAGATGCACTGAAGGATAAAGGAAAATCCTCTAAACTCTAAACAAATAACAAAAGGGCGGGATTGGGCGGGTGCCATTAGCACTTATAGTTTTGACGAATTTAAATCAAATACCCACTAAAAAAAAAAATATATTCAATATTCCGTAACTTTTCGCACTGACATTTGACGTACGTGCCTACAACACCAACATCTATTCCTTCCTCATTATTTATTTTTCTGCATACTTGAAGATTTGAAGAAGCTTTATGTCACACTTTTTTGCACACACTAACCTTTTCTTTGTATCTCTCTTGAAGTTACTAACATATCTCTTGCATTACTTCTACATCTTGATCTGTTATTTTTCTCACGACTTTTCCACCAGTGTTCACTTCTTGCACCAGATTTGCTTCGTGAATGGTGTTCGTTATCTTTTTACTTCCAGTTTCAATGTCATTGTCATTCCACATTATCCTTCCTATCCCATCTCGTACACTTGTATCTAATACGTCTTGTCCTACATAATCTCGAGATCTTTATCCTGGTTGTTTGCGATATTTACTGTTACTGCATTTCCTTGTTCTATTACTGCACCTTCTAATATTACTACAGTTGTTTCTAATACTGGTTATGCAATGCTAGTAGTTTCCATCATGACTACAGTGCTTTCTTTTAAGCTGGTTGTACACTATACTTGCACCTTCTACCATGACTACAATGTCTTCTAATGGTGTGGTATTACTTGTGCTATAATCCTGATATCATGTCGCACATATTCCCCGTTTGTTTTTGCGTCTATTTTGTCCTTTTTTAATTTCCCTATGGAATCTGCTTTCTCTTCATTTAACAGTTGTGACTTTTTTTTGGTTGTTTGCGATATTTACTGTTACTGCATTTCCTTGTTCTATTACTGCACCTTCTAATATTACTACAGTTGTTTCTAATACTGGTTTTGCAATGCTAGTAGTTTCCATCATGACTACAGTGCTTTCTTTTAAGCTGGTTGTACACTACTTTCACCTTCTACCATGACTACACAATGTCTTCTAATGCTGTGGTATTACTTGTGCTATAATCCTGATATCATGTCGCACATATTCCCCGTTTGTTTTTGCGTCTATTTTTTTCCTCTACAGTTGTTTCTAATACTGGTTTTGCAATGCTAGTAGTTTCCATCATGACTACAGTGCTTTCTTTTAAGCTGGTTGTACACTACTTGCACCTTCTACCATGACTACAATGTCTTCTAATGCTGTGGTATTACTTGTGCTATAATCCTGATATCATGTTGCACATATTCCCCGTTTGTTTTTGCGTCTATTTTTTCCTTTTTTTTAATTTCCCTATGGAATCTGCTTTCTCTTCATTTAACAGTTGTGACTTTTTTCCCCTCCTCCGTGAAAAAAAAAAAAAAAAAAAAAAAAAAAAAAAAAAAAAAAAAAAAAAATGGGGAACACCTAACAACCTGCGATACATTTTTTATAACGCCGTCTATGTTTGTGAGGTGTATTTTTTTACGTTCTCCATTTGCAGGTTGTGTTTTTGGGGGATGAAATTGATGGTGGTTGTTAAATTTTACGTGACAAGTTCACAGTATAAGTTTGTGGAGTTCAAAGTGTCTGGATAGACAATATTTTAGCGGTTTTATGCGTCTAGGCTTCGATGTTCAGGAGTTTGCGCTTCTAGGAGATCTTCTTCTAGCAAGGTAGGTAAATAATATATTGAGTCACAGTTCTCTAAAGATTCTAAAGGCAAAGTTAATAGTTTAAAAGATCAGAGCAAGTGAATTGCCTTTTCCCGTGTTCAGACGGGGTCGGCGTTTTTCGTCAGTCTTTTGGCTACAATTTTTTTCAAGTGGATGCCGTTCGCAACTGCGGTGGTCTACTACCTGTTGAATGTCTAGACCAGTGTTTCCCAACCTGGGCGATGGAGATTTTCATGGGGGCGATCAATTAAAGGAGCGATAAAGGCAAAAATGTAAGTAGGTTGTCTGTCTTTTTTGCGTTTGGAAATCTTAATCATTAGTATTTATGTTGGGGGGGCGATCACAGTTCCGATAATCTGTACAAATTCTGAAAGGGGGCGATCGTAGAGAAAAGGTTGGGAAACACTGGTCTAGACCATACAAAATTGGCATTTAAAACAATTCTCTTTAACAATATTGTCCTTTTGATTTAATGAAAGTACCTATATTTTTTACCATCTATAATTAGAATTTTCAGCTCCCACACCTACACTTCCTGACTGCCTACAATCTTACACCTACACTAGATTGCAGCTCAATAAAGATAATTAGGAATGCAAAAAATTGACACTTGTCCTCAATTTGTGCTTCTTCCTACACTACAAAGAAGATTTCTAACTCTTGAATCCCTGTGACGTTTCCAGCTTTTCTATTAATCTAGATATCTGTGGATGACCTTCCTCTTTTTTTCTATCTTTCTTCTTCCGTTTTCTTCTTTTTTTCTTCCTCTTTCATCATTCTTCTTCCTCCTACTCCTCCTCCTCCTCCTCCTCCTCTTTCTTTATCCCTTCTTCTCATTTTTTAATAAAATCAGCTGATTATTAATAAAACTTCTGTAAAAGGAAAAACAAAAATTTACTGCTGAGCGAAACTAAATAAAAACAAAACTCTAAAAACAACAACAACAACAACAACAAAAACAAAAACTTTGTACAATTCCTGCATTTCCATTCCTTTTTTGTGTATTTTATTATTATCTAGTTATTATTCTTTTGTTTTCATTTTTCTACGAGATCAGTACTAGAACTTTCCGTTTCTAATTTGATATTTCAGCATTTTTAATCGTTCTTTGGAGTAGGTACCTACATATTCCTTTAAAACTAAAATGTAATTATTCAAACGGACGTATCAGCTCTCCATTTAGGAATAAGTTATCCATCTTTTAATTATTTATCTTCATTCATCCGTTACTCATCTTTCTCAAAGTTATAATAACGAATCTCATGATTACGTGAACTTTAAACAAACATCCTTCGACTACTGCTGCTCTTCCTTTTATCTTTTACCTCCTACGCAGAGCAACCAACGTTCCAAAACAAATCTTCCACCCACCCTTTATATTCAAAGGAAAGAAAAAAACTGCACACGAGTTATTCTTTAATAGGTTGGAAAAATGACTCATAAAATAAATAAATTTCCACAAGAAAAGACGTCGTAGGAGATACTGGGGTTCCCTGGTGCAAGTCGCAATTTAAATAATTATTTCGTTCCATGCCACTGGGCAACAGTTGCAGGAGGGTTGATGGCTAAATCAAATCAGGAAGAGACGAACCCTTCGCGCTTCTGGACAAACATCCGGTCCTTTACAACTCCCTTCAATATCCTCCATGACCCTGTCGAAAGCGTGATTTGAGTCTTTACAAATGATTGGTGTAATTGTATTATTTGTTGCTTTGAAGATCATATGTGAAAGGTTTCATCGGAATGAAAAAAGGGGTAAGCTGATGGAGAAGAGGAATTCGGAGTTGCAATATTGTTGTTTCACATTGGAAGTCAATGGTGCACATGAAATCCGCGAGGGTAAGGTGTACCTTCCATTATTTTCTGTCTAAAAATGAAATGGGAGACAGGAAAAAGTTCAAAGTTTTTCGGTGTTTGCTCTATTTCGAAAAAAAAAGCGATTTAGGCGTGGGATTTTTGTAACTTTGTACTCTGTCTAGTGCGTTCGTTCTAACAAAATTTCCATTTTTTTGCTCTCAAAACTTCGCAGAATTGAAACTGTTGCGACACAAAGTTTTCAATCAACTAAAGCAAAAGCTGTGTCCAAAAATTACGTAGGAAAGGTAAACCTAAAATTGTGCACAATTTTACTAGATACTCGGAGTTAAACAGTCCGGCTGACACCATTTTATCAGTTTTGTTGCGACAGTCATGGTGATATTGCTATTGTTGTTGTTTTTGATGGTGATGTTGTAGCGCCAAGGCCATGGGCTATTAGCTCTTTGGGTAATTTTGCTAGACTGCCAACTCGATAGACTGATTTGGGCTCTTATTTTGGTCTTCTCCCCATCTTCTGTACTCGTATAGTCCCTCAGCCAGACTGATGTTGGAGACAGCAGGCCTTTGAACTGCGAATAGATGGATAGGGAAAGAACGAAATGGATTAAAAAAATTACTCGTCCTCATACATTATGAGACATTTTTCTTTGAAACTTTACGCGTAACTTTTTTTTTTCAATATAAAAACGAAGGAGAAGTTAAAGTTTTTTAAGTTCAGGTACGAGCACTAAAAGTACTTTTTTTGTCCCAAGTGCGGTTGTGGGTCCAATAGCCCGACTTTGATTCGATTGTGAAATCAAAGGAAATGTGACCTGATACGATGCTTTTCCCTCAGATGACCGGGGGACTTTGCAGAGAATCGGTCGTATTTGAATATCGGAGAGAGGGTTCGATTAAAATATTCATCGAGCTAATGAAGACATGGACATGACGATAAAGATTGACACGGGAACTAGAAAGGGGTTCGTTTGAAATGTTCATACAAAATTCACAAGATATCCGAGGGGAAATTTTCGCACTGATGCGGCGGCCAAATTCGACATTGACTGTTTGATGTTTGGTGACTGATGAGACCCCATTTTGCTTAAAACGTGAAGATTTCTGGTTGAACTGTCGCTTAATAATTCACGAAGATTTCACGCTGTTCTCTTATTCTGTGAAACAAAAAGGAGTTTGATTTAATCGCCCCACCATTTTCAGGTAGTTAAACTTCTTTATGCCTACGCTCTTACATTTCTCTTTACTTATGCTCTTTAGGACTTTAGGCGTCTTCACACGATGAATACAAATGGGCTGGAGATAGGCGAAAGACGCCGCGGGTCTAGTGAAGTCTGTAGTGGACGCAGCCTATTCTGTGGCTCTGCTGGATTTCCGGTATGTCCAAAATCCGTGACGTCATAAATTCCGTGAAGTTAGCTATGTTTTTGGAGCCATGTATGGTGATGTTAGCAAATACAAGTGCAAGTCAAGATTCTGTAGTGAACAAATTCGTAGTCTACCTATTTAATAATAATAAAAAATGCAGTTTCTTTGTGTTATTATGTCACAACTTTGGTGCTCACTGCAGCATTGTAGGATTTTTAACCGTTTGTGGGTACATCAATCAAAAAATGAAGAAATAAAAGATCTTCACAGTCTTGGGGTGGAATATAAACTTGACAAATGGTACTTCCCCGGGCAAATCACCTTAAACATACACCTTAATGCTGACATACCCTAATGCTAACATATTTTTTCAGATTAAGATGTACAAGACTGGGATGTGTGTTATATCTTGAATATGTACCTCTTCACAGTCTTGGGGTGGAATATAAACTTGACAAATGGTACTGCCCCGGGCAAATCACCTTAAACATACACCTTAATGCTGACATATACCTTAATGCTAACATATTTGTTCAGATTAAGATGTACAAGACGGGGATGTGTATTATATCTTGGATATGTCTTCACAGTCTTGGGGTGGAATATAAACTTGACAAATGGTACTGCCTCGGGCAAATCACCTTAAACATACACCTTAATGCTGACATACCTTAATGCTAACATATTTGTTCAGATTAAGATGTACAAGACGGGGATGTGTATTATATCTTGGATATGTAAAGAGACAAGACATAGATACCTTAATGCTAACATATTTGTTCAGATTAAGATGTACAAGACGGGGATGTGTATTATATCTTGGATATGTAAAGAGACAAGACAGAGTAGGTATTAGGTAGATAATATTGGAAGACTTATTGTTCTACTTTTCTGGCTGGAGGGGTTGAAACATTTTGCTTGTAAGAACAAAAGCAAAGAGAAGGAAATAAATCTTGAAAAATTTCCATTTTTTTTTCTACATCTTTTTTTCTCCTTCTTGTTTTGAGCTCCTTTTTTTCTTCCTTCGTAAAAATGGGGTTTTCTTAAGTCTTCAGGGGATTTCAGGACTTTTCTGGCTGGAGGGGTTGAAACATTTTGCTTGTAAGAACAAAAGCAAAGAGAAGGAAATAAATCTTGAAAAATTTCCATTTTTTCTACATCTTTTTTTCTCCTTCTTGTTTTGAGCTCCTTTTTTTTCTTCCTTCGTAAAAATGGGGTTTTCTTAAGTCTTCAGGGGATTTCAGAAAACAAATCTCGCCACAAGTTTTGTAACTTTCTTGTTTCTTCCTTGTGGTGAACAAGGGATTCGTGCTTTTCTTATTATTTTTTATATTTTACCTGTTCTCGAGGTAAGAATTTGTTCGTAGCTAATAATATCTGTAAAGTCTTACATACCAGAGAAAAACGAGTGTTTCTGCTATTTCTTCAGGACATTTCCAATATTTTCTCTTAGTTGGACTATGCTGCTAATGGAAGGCAGAAGACTAGACCATCCTCGCTGAAAGTCTACCAAAATAGGACTACCAAACTACCCAAATTCGTTCAAGCTTAATCCATTCTTTGGGGCAGTTGCCCCGACACCTAAGCCTCAGAATGGGCTTTTAAGTATGAAAACTACCCAGAACCAGAAGTGTATATCGGCTGAGTACCATGGGATATTATCTAAAGGGCGCTTGCGCTCCGGTGTAGGATGTCTTCAGGAGTCTATTTTCGACAGTATTGAGTGCTTACTTACTTTACTTCCGTGTCGGTTTCATCAAAGGCCATCAGATTACATTTTTCCAAAGTGTTGCTACCTCGATTGCTGTTGAATTCCATATTGTGTGCTAGGTTGGTAAATTCCCTCCTGTGACCCAAACATGTTTCTTATCAAGACTGTGCAGCTGTTCGGAGGCCCTGTACCACCGCAGAGAACTCAAGGTAAGAATGTTATTCTATTTATTTTTTAAATTCGACAACGACTTTTTTAGGGTATTAGCACTTAGTATGCTTGACAAGACGTCGCTCAAACATTTCGTGTGCAAAGAGTTGCCTCAAGCTCCCTCCCTCTTTCTCTCTCTCTTCTTCTTTCTCTCTCCCCCTCTCTCTCTCTCTCTCTCTCTCTTCTTCTTTCTCTTTTTCTTGCTATTTTCCCCTTCGGACCACAAGATTCTCCTTCTTTAATTCCCCCTTTTATCTTTCTCTCCCTTCCTTCCTTTCTTCTCTCTCTCCCTCCTGTCTCTCTCCCTCCTCTCTCTAAATCCGGCACGCTCTACAATCTACTCCTTATTAAGTAAAAACATTTTCCTCGGAGAGAGAGAAAAAAGAAAGAGATAACGTTATGTGAATAACTAATAAGTAGAGAGAAAGAGGGAGAGCTTATTTTTGAGTTTGCTCAAAATCCAGGGTGGTCTCTTCTATTCCTAGATTCTTTTCAGGCATACATACTTTTCAGCCAGATATTTTTGGCCCAACCCTGTATAATCTCTATCACACTCACTCACACATTGGCTTTTTTTCAATTGCTTAAAACGTGAACAACGTTACTATGGGTCCTTTCCTTTCTCTCTCTTCTCTCATTCTTGTAACACGAAAATCTCCTTAGAGCACGTGTGATATTGTTATTCAAGATGGCGACTACCGGGCTATGGCGCCAACAGAGTTCACACTATCCCATCAGTAGAGACAGGAGACTGATGGTTTGGATCTCGGATCGGTCTGAACCATGGGGGTCTAGGTAGAAGTTTTGCTACTAGGGCCTCATCAGTAGATACTAGATACTGTAGATAGGTTAGGTATATTCTAACTTGTAGATAATGAGTTCTAAGAGGCTTACTTACATGCTTTCCCAGCGAAGGTTATAGTCCCCGAAAAACATGGAATAATACTTAAAATAGAAATCCAAAACGTCAGAAATAATCCGACTCTACAGAATGTACGAGTAAATGCACACATGCAAACAATATCTGAGAATATGCAAGAGCATTTTTTAAAGAATGAACTTTCTCCAAAAACAGAACAGCATTTTGAAAATATAATTACAAGAAACCTACTGAAATAATCTGACTCTACAGAATGTACGAGTAAATGCACACATGCGAACAATATCTGAGAATATGCAAGAGCATTTTTCAAAGAATGAACTTTCTCCAAAAAACAGAACAGCATTTTGAAAATAGAATTACAAGAAACCTAATCCAGAAACAAACACACTCGAAACTCTAAGTGCACTCACTATAAATCAATATTGTCTGGGTCTTGAAGAACGTAATGCATCTTATAACCATGTATAAATATAAAACAAAATTGATGTGCTTTTTTATTTTGATTGTGTTATTGAGTGTGAATAAGTAGGTATACCTAACTCCGTGGTGTAGTGGTCAAGATGCTTGCTTGATAATCAGGAGGGTGTGGGTTACATTCCAGGCAAGAATGGGGATTTATCTGAAAATGGATAGAGAACTGTACCACAATAATATTACATAGGTACCTAATTAGAAAAGTAAAAGAGCTTGACTGAATACACTTTGCTAAAGTTTATGGCTTGGGCTCACACCTTAGACCTTCAGATTCAATGTTCTCTCTACTAAATATTTCCACTGAGCAATTGGTGATTGGACATTGGAATTTGAAAAAGCTTTACAATAGATATAAAACCATTTCATTCTATTTCAGCTCAATTCTACACATCTACCCCCGTCATCAATGTTGATGATGAACGTCTCATTTGGTGTACGGTGAATCAAGAAGAACAATGGAAATGTTTGAATCTCACAAAGGCAGTAAACGAGAACATCCATGTGTACGGGAAAATCAAATTCCAGTTGGAATGCAAGAGTGTAAGTTCAAATTCTAGTTGTCATGCAAGTTTCTTGGAAAAAAAAAAAAATAATAAAGTAAAAATAAATAAAAAAAATACAAAACTTCAACAGAAATTTAACAAGTACTGTAAGTTTTCTATTTTGCATTTACTTACTTGCTTGAATTACAAAGTTGCTTTGTGTAATTTCATGTTGCTTTTATTTTAAAATGTGTGTCCAATAGTTAACACACAAGAAAAACCTTCAAGTACCTAGTAATTTAAGTAACTTTGTCAGTCAATTACCTACTCTTGTTGTGGTGTCAACACTTTGCAAGATGTACCTACCTAATGTGCTTGTTTCAAAGTTGCTCTCAGGAACCCAACCCTGCCTAAATTAAAATACTCTCTAATGTTTTACCCACCATTTGTTTTCCCAACAGGCATTCAACAAGGATGAATGCATGACACTCCTTGACAAGGAGGAGGCACATGTTACCACACTGGATGCAGGAGAAGTGTTTGTTGGTGGTCGCTACCACAGTTTGATCCCCATCATGCAAGAAGTCATGAAAGGTATGCAATCCTTTAATTAAATAAACTGCTTAAAGGACTTTTTCTCCACAAAAGACTATTCCAACCTTTCAAAAGAGATTATTTTTGCCAGTGGTGATAGCTTAAAAATAATGAAAAATCAAACATGCTGGGAGGTCTATGAATCCACAGTTTGATCCCCATCATGCAAGAAGTCATGAAAGGTATGCAATCCTTTAATTAAATAAACTGCTTAAAGGACTTTTTCTCCACAGAAGTCTATTCCAACCTTTCAAAAGAGACTTTTTTTGCCAGTGGTGATAGCTTAAAAATAATGGAAAATCAAACATGCTGGGAGGTCCATGAATTTTAAGAGTTTGAAGTGTTGCCCAATAACATTTCACAGGAGAAAAAAATTAATAACAAGTCATTTTTTGTCTTATCCCGAAAGCGAAGAGAGAAGGAAGACCGGACAGAAAATAGACAGCCGTTCCGAGAACAAACCGTAGAATAAAGTCCGCCCCCAGAGGCAACCGAACCCGCGACCTTATAAGGCAGTTGAGCTACCCTCTAAGCAAAATCAACTGTTTTATTAGTAATCTACATATTTTATTATTTTTTCTCAAGGACACGGCCGATGGTCTCTCCCTATTGGACGAAACGAAGCAGACCTACTCTGGATACCTGGGTCCGTCACTCGATCAGATTCTCAACGTGCGCCAATGTCCGGTCGACCGCATGACCCTGTGCGTCACTTCGGACCCGGAAATGGAGAAGTGTATTAAGATGCGCACCGCACTCAAGGCGCAACTACTTAAACCCGAGATGAGCTGCCATAAGGCGCACAGTCACATCAACTGTATGCAGGTATGTAGAATCTAGTTAATAGATGCGCACCGCACTCAAGGCGCAACTACTCAAACCCGAGATGAGCTGCCACAAGGCGCACAGTCATATCAACTGTATGCAGGTAACACTAAGGTTCCCTTAAAGGTAGTCTTAGGCCAGCCACTCACTGTAAGGTCTAACGTCTAGCTGATACTTGATGAGCACACACTATCAGGTAGACCTGATCAGGTGTACCAGTCTTCAGGTCTATCTGATAGTGGCCGGCCTTAGGGAGGTATGTATAGTATCTCTGTAATAATTTAAAGTGTAACTTGAAAAATAGAAGAAAATAACGTTTGATGGAGGGGACCGTTTTTTACAGTTTTTCGTCTATGAAACCTCTTTAAAAAGCCTTTTAAAATAAATAAATTTATCCATTAAACTTGGTGTCCCCAGGCAATTCAAAGCGGTCTGGCGGATGTCACAGTTCTGGATGCTGGAGACGTATACACAGCAGGTCTTCAATATAACCTCATACCATTCATCAGTGAAATATACAACCTAGGTGTACCAGAGTACTATGTGATAGCTGTGGCCAAAGAAGAAGATCCATCTACAGAACTTACGTATTTAAAGGGTGAGTAACACTTGGAACTTAAATGATACCAGAAAAATAAGACAAACCGACCATGCACTAAACTAGTTGTTCTGTAAACTGTAGACCTCATTCAGACTTTCACCTAAGCTGAGACTAATAAAAACATCAGTTTCATCATAATTTTGGGTCTGTTTCGTAAACTAATATTGAAAAGAAAAGAAAGAGAAGTCCTGTCCTATAAATATTTATTTTGAACTTATTTAACAATAGATTTATGTAAATTACATGCAACATGCCATAATATTGTAATAAAATATAATTGAATTGAATTGTACCTGGGTGTTTTCCTAACCAAATTTCATCAAAATTGGACCAGGCAATTACGAGTTATAGCGGACCAAACATCCAAACCAAATGCAAAACTGTCGAGTTCTATTCTATTCTACTTCTTCTCCCCCCAGGTAAGAACACCTGTCACACGGGTATGTTCACGGCAGCCGGCTGGATCATCCCGATGGCTTTCCTCATCTCCAACGGATGGGTGCGCCCCTATGGGTGCGACTCAGTGCGCACCGCAGCCGAATATTTCTCAAAATCTTGCGTCCCGGGCGCACTCAGTACGGAATATAACACGGGACTCCCCTATGATAATCTATGTGACCTGTGTCATGGAGCGAGCTACCGGTATTGTAGACGAGATGCCAGTGAGGACTATTATGGATATACAGGTAAGCAACGTTGCTCGTGGTTGGTATCTGGATGGGTGACCATCTCATTTCAGATGGAACCAAACACTACTACTCGGTAGCCGTAATGAAGAAAAATTCTCTTCCCGATCTCACACACATTTCTCATCTGAAAGGAAAGAAGGCATGTTTTGCTGGAGTGGGTACTCAGGCTGGATGGGTTATACCGGTGGATGTGCTGATTAGAAATGGAGGCATGGAGGTGATAGATTGTGAGTATTAAATAAAAAAGAAGAAGAAAAGGAGGAGGAGAAGACTAACAATGGAGGTCTTCTCACCTTTTCTTTTAAAGAGGTTTGATAGAGGGACCTGTAACTGCTAAGTTCTGATCGTGCCGAAATAGAAGAGAAAAAGAATACAGGATAGAACAGAGCTAGCACTTCTGTGATGGAACCTTATCTGTTAATAATAATTCTCTCACCCTAATCTTTCTTTTTACACTGGAAATACCGCCATTGGTCGCTACTTGATTAAAGTAGCTGAGGTGCACTCATCCTCACAAGGCTAAGTTCACCCCAAACTTCAAGCACAGAACTGAAAAAAATTCGACCCCGCCGGCAATTGAACCCTGGACCTCCGGCGTGCAAGCCTCGTGTGATACCCACTCGACCATGGAGATTACTTGGCAGTCTAAAATTCTAAATACTTCACTCACTTTCTACTTAAATTTATTTCTAAATTCTAAACACTCACAAAATTCTAAATACTTAATTGTACTTATTGACTTTCCTCAGGTAACAATCATGTCAAATCCGTCATCAACTACTTTGGCCCAAGTTGTGCTGTCAACGCTCTGATCAACAAATACAACCCCATCGGTGACAATTCTGACCGCCTGTGTGAACTCTGTATTGGCCGAGTTCCCGGAGAGAAGTGTACAACGGCAGATCCCTACGCGTGATAGCTGTGGCCAAAGAAGAAGATCCATCTACAGAACTCACGTATTTGAAAGGTAAATATATGGTATATGGATAAATATATGGTTTATATAGATGTGGCTCCAATATTTAAATGTATGGTTTATACAGGTAAATAATATATGGTTTCTATATAACCTCATACCTCATCAGAATACATCTACAGAACTCAAGTATTTAAAGGGTGAGTAACACTTGGAACTTAAATGATACCAGAAAAATAAGACAAAACCTACCATGCATTAAACTAGTTGTTCTGTAATCTGTAGACCTCATTCAGACTCTTTCACCTAAGCTGAGACTAACAAAACATCAGTTTCATCATAATTTTGGGTCTGTTTCGTAAACTAATATTAAAAAGAAGAGAAAGAGAAGTCCTGTCCTATGAACATTTATTTTGAACTTATTTAACAATAGATTTATGTACCTGTGTGTTTTCCTAACCAAATTTCATCAAAATTGGACCAGGCAATCACGAGTTATAGCGGACCAAACATCCAAACCAAATGCAAAACTGTCGAGTTCTATTCTATTCTACTTCTTCTCCCCCCAGGTAAGAACACCTGTCACACGGGTATGTTCACGGCAGCCGGCTGGATCATCCCGATGGCTTTCCTCATCTCCAACGGATGGGTGCGCCCCTATGGGTGCGACTCAGTGCGCACCGCAGCCGAATATTTCTCAAAATCTTGCGTCCCGGGCGCACTCAGTACGGAATATAACACGGGACTCCCCTATGATAATCTATGTGACCTGTGTCATGGAGCGAGCTACCGGTATTGTAGACGAGATGCCAGTGAGGACTATTATGGATATACAGGTAAGCAACGTTGCTCGTGGTTGGTATCTGGATGGGTGACCATTTGAGTCTTACACCCATATTTATGAACAAAATGCTGGCTCTTAAGTTCGTGCTAAGCATAGTCTCAAGGCATTTGATTGGTCAATTTTGACTTGAGACTGATCTAAGAACGATCATTCTTGTTCATAAATACGAGTGTCAGCCCCACTCAGACTGGGCGTAGATAATTTAAGTTAGCGGGTAGCTTGCCACCGAATTGAGGGTGCAACCCCCCCATCACCGAAGACCTTTGCAGCAATAAAGTGACTTTAAACCTCCAGAAGCCAGCCTAGTTAGCTTGGTGGGTAACGCGTCTACCTTGTGAGTGTTATTTCGCGGGTGCGATACCGGCCCGGATAGGATTTTATCCTAAACAGATAAGGTTCGTTCTCGAAACGGCTGGCTTTCTTCTATCTTGTCATTCTCTCTTCGCTTTTTAGACGATAAGATCAAAGCAGTTAGAGTTCCCTCTATCAAACGTAAAAAAAACTCTGGTTTCCGAGTTGTAAAAGCCATTTCGCCAACCTAGTTAGCTTAGTTGGTAGTGCGTCTGCCTTGTAAGCGCTAGGTCGCGGGTTCGATTCCCGCCCGGGGCGGATTTTATCCTAAATAGATAAGGTTTGTTCTCGAAACAACTGGCTTTCTTCTATCTTGTCATTCTCTCTTCGCTTTTGAGACGATAAGATCAAAGCAGTTGCAGTTCCCTCTATCAAACGTAAAAAAAACTCTGGTTTCCGAGTTGTAAAAGCCATTTATATATATATATTTTTACTTTTTACCTACTCCAACTTTATTATTTCTCTTTTTCTGTTTTGCCTTGTCCCTTAGGAGCATTCCGTTGTCTAATAGAGGGAGGAGGTCATGTGGCATTCGTCAAACACACTACAGTTCTGGAGAACACGGATGGCAAACGGAAGGAATGGTGGGCTAGAAATGCACTCAAGGAGGACTTTGAACTGTTGTGTCCTGATGGAACCCGAGCTTTGCTGCCCGACTATAAACGATGCAATCTGGGTAAGTAATTGGGGGAATGATTTTGGTGGGTTTACCATAAATCGATGTAATTCATTGTGGGTATGTACGTAACTGGGCCAATTCCATAGGGCCGTTATTTGGTGGGTTTACCATAAGTCAGGAGGACTTTTGATTGGTTAGATGTAGATTTTTTTTCAGTTTTCTTATATGGACTTCGACCTTCCATCCAAAATGTCCACCCAAATGCTTAATTTCTATTCTATTCTATTTCAGGTCGTGTTAAATCTAATGCTATAGTAGCAAGAGGCGGGGACCAATATAATCTTACACAGCTGAATGCCTACATTAACCTATTTATATATGCTCAGCAGTTCTACGCTAGAAAAGATGTGGATGAATTCAGGTAATAATAATAATGAGAAAGGTTTGTTTATTGTTTGTTCCTATACAAGTACCCATTGGTACTTTTCAGGTACCTAAGGTTTTATTTTATTTTATAAGAGCGAGATTTACCAAATCAGGTTATTAATTTTATTATTCTATTTTAAATATTTTTATTAAAAAAAAAAAAAAAAAAAATGCTGCATCGTGTGTAAAGTTCCTACTGAATCGACTTCGAAAATCGATCACATGTTCACGTATCGAAAATCGAAATCAAAAAATAAACAAAACGAACGGTAACCCACCAAAACCAAAACACCAAATTTCATTTTATTTTTGGACATTATTTAATTTTAATTAATTAATTAATCATTATTTCTGAATGGTGTTCTCTCAAAAATGTACTTTCTATCGTCTTTGCTGTTTCTTGCTGTGATATCTACAAGCAGGGGTAAGTTGATTTGAATTAGGTGGACAAGGGGGAGGTGGCCTTCCTGAAGCATACGACCGTTCAGGAGATGATTGAAGGAAGAATCGATGCTTGTAAGTACAGTTTCTTGGGGGAAAAAATTCCATGTCCGTGATATAGGAGGAAAGGATAATAGAAAATCAGTCGTTCCGAGGACGAACCTTATCTATTTAGGGTAATGTTCGCTCTGGGCGAGAATCAAACTCGCGACCATACAACCGTCCTGGTGATTGAAGGAAGGATCGACGCTTGTAAGTAAAGTTTCTTGGTGAAGGAACTAAAGATGAGCTTTTTTTCTAAGAGGTGTTATAGTGGGGACTGTACTGCTAAGGTCCTATCGTCCCAAAATCGAAGGGGGTCAAAAATGGCTTGATCAAAGAAATAATTCAATACGTATATTTGATTGAGGAAATCCTCATTTTATTCATAATTTTATATTCACATTGGTTCATTTTCCAGTCAGCCTAGTTAGCGTGTCTGCCCTGTAACCTGTAAGTGTTATGTCGCGGGTTTGATTCTCGCCCGGGGTGAACTTTATCTTAAACAGATAAGGTTCGTTTTGGGAACGTCTGACTTTCTCTTCTCCTGTCCTCTCTTCAATTTCGGGACGACAAAACCTCTCTGTTTTTACATTTCCCTCTATCGAACTTTATTCCAAATTGATTTTTTTTTCTTTCCTATTTCAATCACTGATAGGTACCTAAACCTATTCCATTATTTCTTCTTCTTCTTCTTCTTCTTCTTCTTCTTCTTCTTTACCTCCATTATTTCTTCTTCTTCTTTACCTTTTCCCACTCAAGTGGGGTCGGCATTATTAGACAACAATTTCCAGTTGCCTCGGTTATGAACATCATCTACTGATAATCCCTTCTCACTCAGATCTTTATTCACGCAATTCCCGATATTTTTTTATTATTAATATTTTATTTCAATAGGTTTGATAGAGGGAGCTGTAACTGCTAAGGTCTTATCGTCCCTAAACCGAACAGAGAAGGAAGGCAGGATAGGAGAAAACCAGCCGTTCCGAGAACGAACATTATCTGTTCGGGATAAAATCCGAACCAGACGAGCTACCAACTGAGCTAACTAGACTGGTTATACAAATTCAGTGAACATCTAGAGTGTAAATTGCCACATTGCCAGCCTAGTTGGCATATTTTATAGCGCGACTGCCTTGTAAGCGCTAGGTTGCGGGTTCGATTCTCGCCCGGGGCGGATTTTATCCTGAAGGGATAAGGTTCGTTACCGGAACGGCTAGCTTTCTCCTCTCTTGTCTTCCTTCTCTCTTCGCTTTCGGGACGATAGGACCTTAGCAGTTACAGTTCCCTCTGTCAAACCTTTAAAAAAAATCACTGAATGACTACTGTGTAGAATAGATCAGTTGCGCTTACTTGGGTGATGTTTCAAAGCCATAGAGCAGGAAAAATGAGGACCAACGGAATTTTTCTTTTTCTTCTACGACTTCTAGATCCCGAGATAAATCGATTTAAAAAATACCGGTAAATCGTGAAGTTTGACGTCACGGCATACGCTCCCGTAGGCGATGACGTCAGTAAATCGTGAACTTTGACGTCACGGCATACGCTCCCGTAGGCGAAGACGTCACATCAAATGTCCCGAGCAAAGCTCCTTCGCAGGCAACACGTTAATGTGTTTGTGCGCATTTCTTTCTGCTCCTCCGCAAGCGTGCTTGCATACTGGCGCTACCTAGCGGACGAAAAACCAACTGCGTAAAGTCTGACGTCACACATTTTTCAACTCTTTCATTAGAACGGACAATAAAAATTGAATTTTAGACCTTTTACATTTATTTTTTCGGAGTTTTGACCTCATATTTGGATTTTCCCCAACTTTTTACATAGGAATCGACCATTTATTTATAATTTTTACCCATTTGCAACTCCTCCATTGAGATCAATCTAGGATTGAGCTATGCTTAATATCTAAGAGGTTTGATAGAGGGAAATGTAACTACGGAAGTGAGACCTCGAAATCGAGGAGAAAAGAGAAGGAAGACAAGATAGGAGAAAGCCAGTCGTTCCGAGAACGAACCGTAGGTATCTATTTTGATAAAGTTCGACCCGGGGCGGAAATCAAACCCGCGAACTAGCGCCTATAAGGTAGACGTGCTATTATCAAAGCTAAGTAGGCTGGCAAATGTCTTGATTAAAATGACTGATTGAGGATAAAATTCCATACCTCGGCTGGGTTTGAACCCACGCCCTCCTGTTTACCAGGCGAGCGCCTTGACCACTACACCACCGAGGCAGGTTAATTTTGTGCGTCTGTCTGCCTTGTAAGCGATAGGTCATGGCTTCGATTAGACAAACTTTATCCCCAAAAAAATTAAGATTTGTTCCTATCCTTGCCAGCGTAGTTACCTTGGAGAGTAGCGCGTCTACCTTGTACCTCATGGGTTCAACTCCTGCCCGAAACAGATTTTATCCTCTATCCCTCCTTCCCTCTTCAATATCGGGTCGATTAGATTAGACCTCCATTGTTACATTTCCCTCTATCAAAACCTCTTCAGTCACACAGGGCCTTGTTGCTTAGCGTGCAAATAAATCAAAAAATCTTTTGAAAAAAAAAAACTCTTTTTCGACGAATTTTATCCAAATGTTTACTTTTTTCTTTCCCTTCGACCATTCCGTAATATTTCCCCCCCTCTTTCACAGATCTCAACATGGTGCCCTCGAAAGACAAGCCGTCGTTTTTCTACACGGACGACGTCAATTATGGAGTTCAGAACGGCGTAAACAACAACGGAATCAACGGAGCAAATGGAAACGGAAACGGATTCAATGGAAATGGAATCAACGGTTTGAGCGGTGGAAACGGAAACGGATTTGGTCAGAACGGTTTTGGAGATGGTGATCGGCCTTTGTATAATAATCAGGAGGATATGGATAATCAGTTTAGATCCCAATATGAGAACTTGCCGTTCAAACTGTTTGAATCTGCCCCGCGCTACTTGAGCGGTGGAAACGGAAACGGATTTGGTCAGAACGGTTTTGGAGATGGTGATCGGCCTTTGTATAATAATCAGGAGGATATGGATACTCAGTTTAGATCCCAATATGAGAACTTGCCGTTCAAACTGTTTGAATCTGCCCCGCGCTATGGCAGACGACACAATCTGATGTTCCAGGTGAGTTTGCCTGTGTAATAGCATGCTAGTATGTCTCACATTGACTCTCTGTGTTTGTGTCATAGCATGACCCATTATGACTCTATGCCTCGATTTTGGCTTTTTCCTATCCTGTCTTCCTTCTCTCTTCGATTTCGGGACGATAAGACCATAGCAGTTACAGTTCCCTCTGTCAAACCTCAACCTCAAAAATGACTGAGAAAGTTTTATTATTATTATTATTTTTAGGTTAATCCTTCTCATTACTATACTACCGACCCAAAAATCGTACCTTGAATAACCCTTCCATTCCTCTTATTCAGTTTCAACATTTTCTCCAAAGTTAACCCTTTGCACCACTCCTTGCCCTAAAAATCATTAATTAATCCTTTGATCCCTGCTGTTCAGTTTCATGCCTCGATTTAGTGGTCAAGACGCTCGGTTGGTAATTGTGGGTTCAATCACCGTCAAGCTATGGAAATTTGTCCATTGTCTGAGAATTAGACCACAATAATAGTATGGGTTTCGAACCCGGCACCTCTGGGTTAAGAGTCCATCTGGAGATGATATGGTATAGTGTGTTCCGTAAATTCCCGTGTTTTCGGCGAGGGTAATAGGAAGGAGTTATAGGGTGTAGAGAAAGGAATTAACAATTTTTATTTGATTCTATTTTCTCTTCTTTCAAGAGATTTGATTGAGGGAACTGTAACTGCTAAGGTCTTATCCCGAAAGCGAAGAGAGAAGGAAGACCGGACAGAAAATAGACAGCCGTTCCGAGAACAAACCGTAGAATAAAGTCCGCCCCAGAGGCAACCGAACCGGCGACCTTATAAGGCAGTTGAGCTGCCCTTCTAAGCAAATTCTCTGTGTTTCTTTTTTTTTTTTTTTTTTTTTTTTTTTTTTAGTTACATAACCCTTTCCATTTTACCTTTGCACCACTCCCAACCCCCAAAAAATCATCCATTAACACTTTGATTCCTGCTGTTCAGTTTCAACAACTTATTTATGTAATTATTTCCAAATTAACCCTCTGCAGCACTCCCTGCTCCAAAAAATCATTAATTAACCCTTTCCCCCGTTCAGTTTCAATTATTTTCTCCTGTTCAATTGAAAAAAAAAATCCTTTCCATTTAACCCTTTGCGACACTCCCTGCCCAAAAAACACATTCATTAACCCTTTCACTCCCCCTTTCAGTTTCAGCATGTTCTCATCGGCGCCCCCCTATGCGGACCTGATCTTCCAGGACGCCACTCGGCAGCTTCGTGTCATCAAACCCGAACTTCGTTGGTACTCGGATTACCTCGGGCCTGACTTTATGCGAGCGCGACGAGTAGTAGACTGTCATGCTGGAGTAGGGGCGGCACGCGTGTCTGTCGTTGCCATGGTGACGGGCTTGTGCGTGTTGCTAATGAGATATTAGGCCTGTCATGCATGCCTGTGAACTAGCAGAGCACGGACGCGACGAGTAGTAGATTGTCATGCAGGAGTAGGCATGTCACGCGTGTCTGTGGTTGCCATGGTGACGGGATTGTGCGTGTTGCTATTGAGATAGAGTTATCAAGCCTTGTGTGTGTTCGTATTATTCCGACTCTACGAAGTGGATCGGGTGATCTCGGGCGATATCGGGATTTTCCGATTGCTGTCGAAATGACCTGAACTTGGAAATGCCACATCCCGATTCCAGCCACCCTTAAGAAGTGACTTCAATCTGGAGATGTGTTAAGACGACTCAGTCAGAGTGTGTGAGTCATTCAGTTAAGATTTTCAGTGGACGACTCAGTCAATGAGTCGAATCCTAAAACTGACTCACTCTTTACCTATCTCTGATTTTAATGTATCTCAGATATCGCTAAACCCTCATTTCATAATGTGGACTACGGCCCAAACGACCCAATAAGGGTCAGACATAAATAGGTACCTACTCCGAATAGTTAATTGTTTTGATTAGATATTTGACATGCAAGAAATCAATATTTGATTATATTATTGTCACTCAATAAATCTCATAATTTTTTGTATACATACATATTTACCAAAATCACTTCCTTCGCTATATTTATTTTCTTTGAAAGTTTTTGTCTTTTCAGATTACCTATCAGACCCGTCTTTTCAGATTACCTATCAGACCCGTCTTTTCAGATTACCTATCAGACCCGTACTGTCAGACGGTCTGAGCGTGGCTGGCCTAAGGGTTAAAAAATCAACCTCAGTGGTGTGGTTAGCACGGTGGATTCTGGATCTGGAGGTTGGTGGTTCGAGTCCAAGACAACCCATAAATTTTAGCGTAGTGTAATAAGTAGGTAACGACATTTTTGTGACAAACATTTAATGCTTATGCTTAATACAATTAAAATCCCTTTCTCCTTCTTCTTCGTCTTCTCTCTCTCTCTCTCTCTCTCTCTCTCTCTCTCTCTCTCTCTCTCTCTCTCTCTCTCTCTCTCTCTCTCTCTCTCTCTCTCTCTCTCTCTCTCTCTCTCCTAAGGGTTTAGAACACTGAAGTTAATCCCTTTTTAAAAAAAGGTTAAGTGGTAGAGTACGCCTTTAACTGGAACCTTAGTTCTCAAAACTCCCGTAGGTACTATTCATAAGAGAAAGCCTTTGACTCGAACCTAGTTATCACTCAAGAGCCATAAACTGTGTCACCAAGGTAAGGAGTGGTTCTTATAATTATGTCATCTTGACCCAATTCGTGTAGCTGCCAAGATAAATCAAAATAAGTACTTCTGAGTTTAATAAGAAAAAAACTGAATAAATAAAAAATACTGAATGTTTTAGTGATAATAAAAAATAACTAAGTGAAATATATCTGAATAGGCTGGTCGCACACGGGCGGAAATCTTTTATAGGCTACCTACACACGAGTCTGTTTGTCTGCAGTCCAGCGGCGACAGCACGTTGAATACACCACTTCCCGTTGGATCACTGGAGTTAAGCAACGTTGCGCGTGGTTAGTACCTGGATAGGTGCCTATCTGTGCAATCACGTGCTGCCTATTTATCTATTTCTGTTAATTCCATTGATTTTTTTTTTTTTTTTTTTGTCAATAATTATGAAGAAAATCAATACCTACCCACCTAAAATCTCTGGAAATTCCGATAATATCCCAAAGACAGCTGAATAAACAAATAAGTAAACATAAACATGTAGGTATACAACTCGTATTAAACGTATTTTATTTTTTTTAAGCACTCTTCTCACGAAATTTTCCTACCGAACACATATTTTTGCTCTAAAAAGATCAAAGAAATTCACTTTTTGTTATATTTCAAGTGTTAAAACAAATCGTAAAATTAGATAGTAAAATCCCGCTTCAAATCGAGTAACTTCAAAGGTAAGAATTTGCTGATTTTTACATAGGTATTAATAGGTACCTACATACCTATGTATATTTTGTATATTTACGTGCCCTACCTACCTAGGTATCTAGAAAGTCTTACCAGGATGAGTTTCTTCAGTTATTATAAGTAGGTACCTTACATAGATTTAGGTACCTCGTGTACTCATACCTACCTCTTTATTATTTTATCAAACGTTTTTTTTTTTTTTTTTAAGCACTCTTCTCACGAAAATTTCCTACCTAACACATACCTACCTATTTTTGTTCTAAAAAGATCAAAGAAATTCACTTTTTGCTATATTTCAAGTGTTAAAACAAATCGTAAAACTAGATAGTAAAATCCCGCTTCAAATCAAGTAACTTCAAAGGTAAGAATTTTCTGATTTTTACATAGGTATTAATAGATACCTACATACCTATGTATATTTACGTGCCTTACCTACCTAGGTATCTAGAAAGTCTTACCAAGCAGAGTTTCTTCAGTTATTATAGGTTGGTACCTTACATAGATTTACCTCGTGTACTCATACCTACCTCTTTATTATTTTATCAAATCAAATCAAATCATGGTATCTTTGTGGTAAAGCAGAGAGCTTTCTCACGACTTTGTGGGTATCACAGTATTACAAGTCTTTCATTTACTCAATCATCGTTTTTTTATTATCGCTCGTCTCTTCGACTTGTAATGCCGCCACTGGTCGTACCGATTAAAGTAGCTACTCAATTGTCCTCACGAGGCTGAGTGCACCCCGAACTCCAAGCACAGATCCGAAAAAAAACCTTGGCCTCGCCGGGAATCGAACCCGGACCTCCTGCGTACAAGCCTAGTGTGATACCCACTCGGCCACGGAGGCTACTATTATTTTATCTACTGCTGATAAATTATTCACTTCTTATCAAAAATCAGTTGAAGTCTGGTGTAACCTATCAACTATCAATCCGCCCTATCAATTGTTTATAAATGATAGCTCCCTACTTACTACTTAACCTACCTTTCTGCCTCCTTCAGGGACGAAGACAGTAGAATAGAATAGAATATACCTTGTTTATCCTGCCCGAATAGGAATGAAAAGTCCCTTTACCCCAGCAGTCTAAACAAGGTCTCGTATATTTGATGGGTTAAAAAATAATACATACAAGTAACAGTTCAGTAAAAAGATCTTGCTTAACTAGAAAAAAAAAAGAGGGTAGATGTGAGTTAATTAGTGGTAGTAGGGAATGACAATGAAATAAGATACAACAGGTAAAGATAGGTAGTGAAATAAGATACAACAGGTAAAGATAGGTAGTGATGCAGGATGTGACGGATGCAGGATGAGACGAAGTTGACAAGAAATAGTCTCGTCGAAAAATTGGAGACGAAAAATCGTCTCTTCGCATATGTTTCACAAACTTAGACCAAGTAAGAGTAGGTCTGTACCTAGTCCCGTGAACTGCAGAGTGTAACACCCATATTTATGAACAAAATGCTGGCTCTCAGCAAGTGCTCAAGCATCAATTCTAAACATCTGATTGGCCAAAATTTGTTTAAGACTTTTTTTTTTATTAATATTTATTATAGTGGTTTGTTTAAGACTGATCTGAGACCGAGAATTTTTGTTCATAAATACGGGTGTAAGACTTCAAATATGCTGGCCTTGCTTGGTAGCGCGTCTGCCTTGTAAGCGCTAGGCCGCGGGTTCGAGTTAAACTTCCGAGTTTAAACTCACTTAGTAGAACTGGCCATAAGAAGAGGGGAACGGGAAATTCCGAAAGGAAAGATGTGACTTGTGTTGCCCACTCTGTTACAGAGGTTACTCCCCTGATCTCATCATAAATGAATGAGTTTTATCACTCAATATGGGGGGCCCTTCCTTTAATACCTTTCAATGTTTCACCAAAGTTAACTATAAATACATGACTTTGATAAGAGACTTCTCACCACATTCACACAGGTAAGAGAGAGTGTGTGTGTGTGTGCGTGTGTGTGTGTGTGTGTGTGTGTGTGTGTGTGTGTGTGTGTGTGTGTGTGTGTGTGTGTGTGTGTGTGTGTGTGTGTGTGTGTGTGTGTGTGTGTGTGAGAGAGAGAGAAAGAGGAGAAAGGAAATTTTTAGAACAAAATACAAAGAAAATTATAAAAAGAAAGAAAGGGAGTAGAGAGGAGAGAGTAAAGTAAAAGGAAGGAGTATCTTTTAGCTTGGTTACGTGCATTCTCATACAAAGCACATTGCATACTCAAATATTATCCGGGCGTTCATACAATTTTTCATTAATTCTTTAATTTTTATTGTCCAAATTATTGTTAAGTAGGTAATTAATTATTGTGTTTTGTTTGACCGTGTGGTTTCGGCAGGTTTGGTTCTGCGATATACTCCTGAGACCCGGGTTCGAGTTCTACAAAGGCTACAAAGTTCCCATCACTCGAAATCTTCAGGTATGTTGAAATTATTTTAGGCAGCGTCTGCACTATAATCGATGGACATTATCTGAAACACGTCCATGACAGGCGGACCTGATCAGATCTACCTGATAGTGAGTGGCTGGCCTTATAAGAGAAGGGAATATCTTCTTGTAAACTGCTACACTTTTTTTCCAGACATATGTGGACTACATCAACGGCTTACCTCCTACAGACACTCCTGAAGTGTTTGGTCTTCACTCAAACGCTGATATCACGTAAGTTCCAGATTTACATAGCTACATTGAACGTGTAGGTATATTTGTTAACCTAAGGATAATTGAGGAGCTGGGTGCAAAAAGGGAAATATGGATTTTTTGCCCTTTTTGCGTAAAACGGTTTTTTGAATAGAACGTGGTGCGCTCTATCTTCCAGCGTTTGAACTGCAGTGATAACTTTTTTTTCGATGATTTGCAGCGTTTTTTGTAAACATACTTTTCAAGGATTTTGATGAAAAATTGAAAACTTTAAAGTTAAATATCTCAGTTTGATGATTTTCATTTATTGCACTTTTTGCACCCAGCTCCTCAATTTCCACCCTTTGAATTCTCCCGGGCTGCCCGACTCCTGCCCCTCCTCCAAAGCCAGTCAGTGTGAACCTAGGTACATAAAATATTATTTAAGAAAATATCGAAAATTTCTGCCAAATTTCAACAAAGTTTAATTAGGTACCTAATGTTCTATTATTTAGATGAGCAGTAGGTGTACATGTACATACATGCCTACCTAGAACATAGACCAAAGTTATCACGTTTGAAAGGTTAGAGGCTTTCTAGGCGCCATATTGTTTGGATAAGGTTTACTAGAGATGGATAACCTTTGATTATATTCTAGAAATAATCACTCTCTCGCTCTCTTTCCCTCCCTTTTTCTCTTTCTCTCTCCCTCTCTTTCACTCTCTCCTATCTCTCTCTCTCTCTCTTAGTTGCTAAGACTGTTAAAAGTGACCGAAAGGGGGGGGGGGATAAAACTATTCGGTAACCTCCATTACTGTCCTGAATGCTATTAGTACGAGAAAAATAAAATTTATCTAAAAGGCTTTTCCTAGAAAAATAGATGGCAAATGCTGTATTGGTAAGCAAAGGACGGCTTGCTTCCTAGTATTTAACCTAACCTGTTTTAGAAAACTTTCAAGTGTAGGGATACCAATTAAATTCAATATGCAACGAGTTACCAATAGCTCTCAATACCTTTTTGTATACAGAGTGGAAAAAAATGCTATAAGTCGAAGAGGTCGAAAGGTCGAATTATCGGGACATTTTCAACTGAAAACACTCTCAAACAATTTGGATCCACTTTCGATAGTAATTTTTTTTCAGAATTCACTGGGTTCAACCATTTTTTTATATAAATTTAAATACCTAGAATTTATTTTATTTTAATGGGATTCATTTTCTGTTACCTAACAGAATTTAATTTTAGATTGAATAGAATTGAATCTAGGTAAGTAAAAGATTTTAATTTTATATTAGTAAAATTTAATTTATTGAATAAAATTTAATTCTGTGTTCAACAGAATTTTCAGTTTAACTCATCGATTGTTTAAGTGTTTAAAAAAAGGTCATACCTTTAACAGAATTTTCAGTTTAACTCATCGATTGTTTAAAAAAAGGTCATACCTTTGTACGTTATCAGAAAAAAAACTACTACCTATGTATCTCGAAAACGAAGCCAAATCGACTTCCGACTGAAAACGACCTGAGCTTTTAGGCCTCTCAATTTGGTTAGAAAAAAAAATCGTTTTTCGTGTTCACCCTGTATAAAAAATCGTACTCCATTTCGGTCGAAAAGTAAAGTTCATTTAAAAAAGTTAACTTTTCCGTCCAAAGTGAGAAGAGGGTGGGAGAATTTGGGGGGGGGGAATTCGCGGTGGGAAATTTTGGGAGGGAAGTGGATTCTCTTAAATTTCGTTCCGAGAAGAACTTTCAAGAAAAAGGAGGGAGGGGGTTGTTAGTTAACTAAATAAATAGTTGCAACTTGACGAGAGGGAGAGAGAGAGAGTTAGAGAGAAAGAGAGAAAAAAAGAGAGAGAGAGTTAGAGAGGAGGAGAGAAAAAGAGAGAGAGAGAGTTAGAGAAAAAGAGAGAGAGAAAGAGAAAGAAAAAGAGGGAGAGAGGAAGAAAGAAAGAGAGAGAGAGAGAAAGAGGATAAAAGGGGAGAGAAATAACTCTTCGCCTCGTTAAAATCAAATATATCTTGGGGTTTTCAGTTCCAAGAACCAAAAATATCTTTGTCCTTAGAAAAATTTGATCCAAATAGTCAAAGGTAGAGGGAGAAGGAGCCAAAGAGTTTTTCCTTTTCCACTTCTTTCTTTTTCCTCTTCTCTCTCTCTCCTCTTCTTCCTCTTTCTTCTTCCTTTGTACGTAAAATAGCGAAGCTCTTGATTTTTCTTGTTCTTCTTCTTTCTCTTCTCCTGCTTCTTCTCCTGCTTCTTCTCCTCCTCCTTCTTCTCCTCCTCCTCCTTCTTTTCCTTCTCCTTCCCCCCCCTCCTTGTTCTACTTCTTTTCTGCCCGGACTTTTAGGAATCGCGTGTTACGGAGGATTTTACAGTAAGAACTTATAGGTGGGATTTACAGAGAGGGAGAAGGAGAGAAAATACCTAGGTATGGGTACACTTTCTTTCACAAACTACCTACATGCACACCTACCTACTTTATTTCTAGAAACTTCCTACCTACCTACCTACCTCCTCCTACCTATCCCCCAACTTTTCTTGTTACCTCCTATTACTTTTCTTGTTACATACCTGATTGTTATTTTAGGAACTAAGAACTATGTAGGTTAATTGGTAGCTAGGTAATTTAAAAGTAACTAATTTTAATTTTAACTTGACTAATTGTTATTTTACTTAGGTTACGATAATGTTCGTTCTCGGAACGGCTGGCTTTCCTCCTATCCTGTCTTCCTTCTCTCTTCGATTTCGGGACGATAAGACTTCTACCTTGTAAGCGCTAGGCCGCGGGTTCGATTCCCGCCCGGGGCGGATTTTATCCTGATGGGATAATGTTCGTTCTCGATGGAAGCGCTAGGCCGCGGGTTCGATTCCCGCCCGGGGCGGATTTTATCCTGATGGGATAATGTTCGTTCTCGGAACACCTAGGCCGCGGGTTCGATTCCCGCCCGGGGCGGATTTTATCCTGATGGGATAATGTTCGTTCTCGGAACGGGTTATAAGCGCTAGGCCGCGGGTTCGATTCCCGCCCGGGGCGGATTTTATCCTGTAAGCGCTAGGCCGCGAGTTCGATTCCCGCCCGGGGCGGATTTTATCCTCATGGGATAATGTTCGTTCTCGGAACGGCTCGCGCTAGACGCGGGTTCGATTCCCGCCCGGGGCGGATTTTATCCTGATGGGATAATGTTCGTTCTCGGAACGGCTGGTCTCCTATCCTGTCTTCCTTCTCTCTTCGATTTCGGGACGATAAGACCATAGCAGTTACAGTTCCCTCTGTCAAACCTCATAAAAAAAGTGGATAAAACAGAATAGAATAGATTAATAATGATTTTTCCTATTCTATTCTATATTCCCTCTCTACTTTCAATATTACTAGCCTCTCCTAATATTTTCCACTTCTTTGTCCCCTTTTTCTGTTCCTATTCCTCTCCCTCTTTCTTCTTCTTCCCCTCCATCCCCTCCCTGCTTTTTTGCTTAAAAAAAAGATCAGTGTTTCACCGCCGTTTTTATTTCGTAGCAATGAAACAACTGCTACATTAGACGCATGTGGTCTGTGTCGTAGCATGCCCATCCCGTAGTATGCCTCTCATCAGATGGGCGAGAAGAGACACAATACTTCCATTTAGATGGAAAAAAGTGTAGTAAGCTTCTACCTCCCCTTTTTTTTATCACAAGCTTCTTCAAAAAGAAGTTGTCAATATTTTCTCAAGATTATTTCTAAAGAAAAATAGACACTGAGTATCTATGGGTGGAAAAAAAAAACAATAACTTTTTATCTAAGAAAATGCTTTTTCCTCTCTCTCTCTTTCTCTCTCCTTCTTCCTCTCTCTCTCTCTCTCTCTCTTTTCCTCCCTCTTTTTCCACTGACTTTCCAACCCACATACTCTTTTTATCTGCTTTAATAAATAAATAATAAAAAAAGGAGAAAAAAAAAACTTACCTAGGTTACCTACCTAGAAATCTAGAAAAACACATGGAGAAATGGGAAATACTCTTAAGAGTAGAAAACAGAGAAAAAAAAACTCTTTTATTTTATTTTTTTATTACTTTTCTTTTTTTACTGCCTATGTCAAGTGGGACTTGGTAGCATATCTACAAGAGTAAAATAAAAAGAAAGAAGAAGAAGTAGGAGGAAGAGGAGAAGAAGAAGGAGGAAGAGGAGAAGAAGAAGAAGAAGAAGAAGGAGGAGGAAGAGGAGAAGAAGAAGATGAAGAAGAAGAAGAAGGAGAAAGAGGAGAAGAAGAAGATGAAGAAGAAGGAGGAAGAGGAGAAGAAGAAGAAGAAGAAGAAGATCAAGAAGAAGGAGGAGGAGAAGATAAAACTGGAAAAAAGGTTGAAGGGGCCTTTTAAAATGGTTTCCTATCCTGTCCTTAGGGGCTAAACAGGAGTGATACATGGAGGGAGGGAGAGAGGGGGAGAGAAAGAAAGGAATGAGAGAGATAACGAGAAAGTTTTGTACAAAGAGTAAGAAGACACAAGGTAGTGGGACTAAAGGGAGAGAGAGAGAGAGAAAAGATAGAGGGAATTAGAGAGAGAAAGATAGAAAGACAGAGAGAGAGAGAAATAAGAGAAAAAATAAACAAAGTGGTCCAAAAGGATACTTTTAAAAAGAGAACGAAGAAAGAGAGAGAGAGAGAGAGAGAGAGAGAGAGAGAGAGAAATAAGAGAAAAAATAAACAAAGTGGTCCAAAAGGATACTTTTAAAAAGAGAACGAAGAAAGAGAGAGAGAGAGAGAGAGAGAGAGAGAGAGAGAGTAATAGTAAAAAGAAAAGAGAGAGGGAATCAAGTAGGTATTTCCTTATTTGTTTAGTTTAGAGCTTTATTTTGAAAAGGTCTTTATGCTTGAAATAGAAAGAAAAAAGGAGAGAGAGAGAGAGAGAAGGAGGGAGTGAGAGAGAGAGAGAAGTAGAGAAAGAGAGAGAGAGAGAAGTAGAGAAAGAGAGAGAGACAAAAGCTTTCGAGTCATTCTAAGGATAAAAATGGTTCAAGTAACAGAAGAAGAAGAAGAGGAGATGCAGAATGGACGAAGGAGAAAGAAAGAGGAACCACAGAGAGATGAAGAAAAAGGAAGAGAGATGAAAAATAGAGAGAGAGAGCGGAGAGGGAGGGAGAGAGAGGATAAACGGAAAAGATAAAAAAAAGAGTTGAGTGAGAGAAAAATAGGAAGAGAGACAGAGAGTAGTAAAGGGAATGAAAGAGAGAGAAAAAAAAAAGAGAAACATAGGGAGAGAGATAGAGAGCGAGAGGAGAGTGAAAGAGGGAGAGAGAGAGGAAGAGAGAGAAAAAAAGGATATCCCGTAGTATGCCTCTCATCAGATGGGCGAGAAGAGACACAATACTTCCCATTTAGGTGCTGGGTCAACACCAGAAACAAGTAACCCGTAAATTATTTGCAATCGAAAAACGAGTACAAATTTTTGTCGATGGTGGGATTCGAACCCGGGACCTTCTGCATGGCAAGCAAGCACGTTACCACTAAAATTTTTGTCGATGGTGGGATTCGAACCCGGGACCTTCTGCATGGCAAGCAAGCGCGTTACCACTGGACCAACCGTGCCCCCTATATCAATTGTTTATAAATGATATAGCTCCCTACTTAGGTACCTTACTTTCTGCCTCCTTCAGGGACGAAGACAGTAATGCAGGATGAGACGAAGTTGACGAGAAATAGAGTCTTGTCGAAAAATTGGAGACGAAAAATCGTCTCGTCGCATAGGTATGTTTCACAAACTTTGACCAAGTAAGAGTAGGTCTGTACCTAGTTCCGTGAACTGCAGAGTGTAAGACTTCCAATATGCTGGCCTTGGTTGGTAGCGCGTCTGCCTTGTAAGCGCTAGACCGCGGGTTCGAGTTAAACTTCTGAGTTTAAACTCACTTAGTGCCTCCAACCACCAACTGACCACTGTCAACAATAACACCGCCATCATCGTCAGTTTCCTTGAAAAAGTCCACGGAGATGGACGAAACTCGAGTCGGATAATATCAAAACCGGAACGTTTATAATAATAATCACTTAGTGGACCTGGCCATAAGAAGAGGGGAACGGGAAATTCCGAAAGGAAAGATGTGACCTATGTTGCCCACTCTGTTACAGAGGTTACTCCCCTGATCTCATCATAAATGAATGAGTTTTATCACTCAATATGGGGGGCCCTTCCTTTAATACCTTTCAATGTTTCACCAAAGTTAACTATAAATACAACAAATAATCAGCCATACCTACAATAACTTATAGGAAATTTTATCATCAGCACCAATTAGCTATAGTCCATAGGTACATAACTATACATACAACAAATATTAGTATCATACCTACAACTGACTGTTAGTAAACTTACTAACTTACTATCGACCTTTAAATCAAGGAAAAAAAATGCCCCTCACCTAACCTTTCTAAACCTTTTTGATAACAGGGACCAGCGTTTGACCTTATCAATAAAACCACACTCAGTTTGTACCTTTATCTTCTATGTTATTTCTCATTTTCGTTCATTTTTTTAGGCGGGCCTTCGCGGGCCGCAAAAATGAGCTCGCGGGCCGCGGGTTGGACAAGCCTGTACTAGAATCTTCTTATTTCCTTTATATTGTATAGACTTAATAAGTTCAAAGTTTTTCTATGTATTTTTCAAGTGCCTTATTGTATACCACGTTTGTATTTACCGGTTCCGAAAGGAAAATACACCTTATCTACTGTGCCTTGGGAGACCTTAGTTGTACTATGTACCATGTATATCACTCAATAGATAGTATTTATATTTATTACGTACCTTTAAGTTTAGATTTCAAATTCCGTCCAAATTTATACTTTGTTTTCTAATAGCAAATATTTAATCAGTAGATCTATTCTATAGGTCAGTGGTTCTCAAACTTTTTTGCATGACGCCCCCTTTGGGCATATTCTCATTTTTTCACGCCCCCCCTACCTTACCCAACCCCTCGGTATATTATTTTTACCTACCTATGGGTTTTATGGAATAACAAAACGAGAATTTGAAACTTTGAGATTTTTTTTTATATTCAAGTAAAAATAATAATAATAATAATAATAATAATAATAATAATAATAATAATAATAAAAATGTTCGCTATGCCCATCTTTTTCTCCTCTGCTTTGAAGAAAAGCTTATGTCAGCTTGATTAAAGTGAAATATTTGATTAAAGACAATTTAGAAAAAAAATCTGCTGAAGCGAGTGAGCACTTTGCCAGGATAAGTGTTTAGAGATCCTTCAAAGTAGGCAGACGACTAGATGTAGGCGTTGTAGGTGGATGAAAAAAATAATAACTACAACTTAATTATAAAATAAATAACATAAAGGAAGAAAAAGCTGCCTTCAATGAAATTCTAGGATCATTAATTAAAATAATAACAATAATGAAAAAAAACCTTTAGAAGTTCTAAATAGTCAAGGAGTTTTCTAAGAAAAGTACTGTGCAGATCTAGGCTCTCTCTCTCTCTCTCTCTCTCTCTCTCTCTCTCTCTCTCTCTCTCTCTCTCTCTCTCTCAGTGACCGCTAAATTACTTGAATGCCCTTTTCTATTATACCTAATATGGTAGGTAATACCTGCTTATACCTAGGTACTTAGGACTTCAAGGTTCAGAGCACATCCTCTCATAGCCATAGAGATAACTATAGGTACCTACCTACCTACCTTTCTACTTAGCTCATTTGGAAACATGGGAATGGAAAATTTGTGCCCCAAAAATTTCCACTCCAGTCGAGATTCGAAGCCAGTACCTACCTTCGGGCCGAAGCTCAGCCTCAATATAGAAGAAAATTAAATATTAATTTAACAAAAAGGAAATAGAGGAATAATATATTTTAAAGATATTTGATAAAGGGAACTGTTTTTTTTTTAAGAGGTTTGACAGAGGGAACTGTAACTGCTATGGTCTTATCGTCCCGAAAGCGAAGAGAGAAGGAAGACAGGACAGGAGAAAGCCAGCCGTTCCGAGAACGAACATGATCCGTTCAGGATAAACTTCGCCCCGGGCAGGAATCGAACCCACGGCCTCGCACTTAGAAGGCAGACGCGCTACCAACCAAGCTGACTAGGCTGGCGAATAATACGAGTATTTAGGTGATGATAAAAAATGAGATCCATTGATATTCATTACCAAGTATCGAAAGATTCCGAGACGTTAAAATCACTAACTTCCCCAACTA
>NW_007377614.1:104294-116794 GCF_000475195.1 Diaphorina citri | reverse complement strand
ATAAAAAGGCGAGCGTCTTGACCACAAAGTAAAACATGTTAAATTCAGCCATTCTACAGAACAGGCCAATGCAAAGTTACCATGCTAAATGCAGACATGCTGAAAATGAGAGTTAGAGTAGATTTTAAGCTTAATTGCTGACGATGTAAAATGCTGTGTTTTGATTTCGTAGCATTGTATTCAAAAAGGACATAAATTATAAATATAGCATATACTTATTTATATAATATAGTATAAATTTATTTATATACCTTTCTATGTAACTTTATATTTACCTAACGCGTCCCGCGTAGCTTATCTGCAAATTCAGTAATTTAGTAGGGAAATTTTTCCCTCGGGGCTCTTTCTCTCCCCCTCCCTCCCTTTCTCTCTCTCTCTCTCTTTGTCCCTTCCTCTTTCCTTCTCTGTCATTATTGCGTGTCGGTATTTCTTGGAATAGAATAGGAGGAGGGGGAAAAATTACAGAATTTCGGTTAAAAGGGAAAATAATACAACGGAAGCGAAATTTCCCCCGCATACCTACGTTTTTCAAAATGTCCCCCCTCATTCTCCCTTTCTCTCTCTAACTTTCTCGCTCTCTCTCTCTCTCTCTCTCTCTAACTTTCTCGCTTTCGCTCTCTCTCTCTGTATTTCTTTGCCTTTCTTCCGCTCTCCCTTTCTCATCCCTTTTTTCTCTCTCTCTCTCTATTTCTCCCTCTCCCCCCCCCCTCTTTTTGGTTTTGATTTTCAGTTCGCTACACGCTATTCGTGTTCTCTTTTTCTCTCTCCCTTCTTTCTTTCTCTCTTCCTGTCCCCTACCTTCCCCATTCTTTTCTCTCTTTTATTCTCCTCTCCTTCTTCTTCGCTTTCTCTTCCGCTTGCTTTCTCTTTCTCGCTAAATACTCGTATACCATTTTTCCCACTTACTAAATTACTAAATCCCTTTCTCCTCTCATTTAGATGGAAAAAAGTGTAGTAAGCTTCTACCTCCCCTTTTTTTTATCACAAGCTTCTTCAAAAAGAAGTTGTCAATATTTTCTCAAGATTATTTCTAAAGAAAAATAGACACTGAGTATCTATGGGTGGAAAAAAAAAACAATAACTTTTTATCTAAGAAAATGCTTTTTCCTCTCTCTCTCTTTCTCTCTCCTTCTTCCTCTCTCTCTCTCTCTCTCTCTTTTCCTCCCTCTTTTTCCACTGACTTTCCAACCCACATACTCTTTTTATCTGCTTTAATAAATAAATAATAAAAAAAGGAGAAAAAAAAAACTTACCTAGGTTACCTACCTAGAAATCTAGAAAAACACATGGAGAAATGGGAAATACTCTTAAGAGTAGAAAACAGAGAAAAAAAAACTCTTTTATTTTATTTTTTTATTACTTTTCTTTTTTTACTGCCTATGTCAAGTGGGACTTGGTAGCATATCTACAAGAGTAAAATAAAAAGAAAGAAGAAGAAGTAGGAGGAAGAGGAGAAGAAGAAGGAGGAAGAGGAGAAGAAGAAGAAGAAGAAGAAGGAGGAGGAAGAGGAGAAGAAGAAGATGAAGAAGAAGAAGAAGGAGAAAGAGGAGAAGAAGAAGATGAAGAAGAAGGAGGAAGAGGAGAAGAAGAAGAAGAAGAAGAAGATCAAGAAGAAGGAGGAGGAGAAGATAAAACTGGAAAAAAGGTTGAAGGGGCCTTTTAAAATGGTTTCCTATCCTGTCCTTAGGGGCTAAATAGGAGTGATACATGGGGCAGGGAGAGAGGGGGAGAGAGAGAGAGAAAGGAATGAGAGAGATGACGAGAAAGTTTTGTACAGAGAGTAAGAAGACAAAAGGTAGTGGAACTAAAGGGAGAGAGAGAGAGAGAAAACAGAAAGAAGAAGGAGGAGGAGAAGATAAAACTGGAAAAAAGGTTGAAGGGGCCTTTTAAAATGGTTTCCTATCCTGTCCTTAGGGGCTAAACAGGAGTGATACATGGAGGGAGGGAGAGAGGGGGAGAGAAAGAAAGGAATGAGAGAGATAACGAGAAAGTTTTGTACAAAGAGTAAGAAGACACAAGGTAGTGGGACTAAAGGGAGAGAGAGAGAGAGAAAAGATAGAGGGAATTAGAGAGAGAAAGATAGAAAGACAGAGAGAGAGAGAAATAAGAGAAAAAATAAACAAAGTGGTCCAAAAGGATACTTTTAAAAAGAGAACGAAGAAAGAGAGAGAGAGAGAAAGAGGGAGGGAGAGAGAGTAATGGTAAAAAGAAAAGAGAGAGGGAATCAAGTAGGTATTTCCTTATTTGTTTAGTTTAGAGCTTTATTTTGAAAAGGTCTTTATGCTTGAAATAGAAAGAAGGAGAGAGAGAGAGAGAGACAGAAGGAGGGAGTGAGAGAGAGAAATAGAGAAAGAGAGAGAGAGACAAAAGCTCTCGAGTCATTCTAAAGATAAAAAATGGTTCAAGTAACAGAAGAAGAAGAAGAAGAAGAAGAAGAAGAAGAAGAAGAAGAAGAAGAAGAAGAAGAAGAAGAAGAGATGCAGAATGGACGAAGGAGAAAGAAAGAAGAACCACAGAGAAGAAGAAGAAAAAGGAAGAGAGATGAAAAATAGAGAGAGAGCGGAGAGGGAGGGAGAGGATAAAGGGAAAAGATAAAAAAAAAGAGTTGAGTGAGAGAAAAATAGGCAGAGAGACAGAGAGTAGTAAAGGGAATGAAAGAGAGAGAGAAAAAAAGAGAAACATAGGGAGAGAAATAGAGAGCAAGAGGAAAGTGAAAGAAGGAGAGAGAGAGGAAGAGAGAGGAAATTTAACTTGGGAAGCAACTGTTGATTTTTTACTTTTTTTTTTAATTTACCTATTTCTAATTTTTATTGGTTAAAAATAATAAAGAAAGTGCTATTTTGGACCGATTGTCCACATTATTACACCTACTATTATTTTATTATTATTATTTTTTTTTTTTGGTTGGTTTTCAATTAAAGTGGTAGGTACCTGACACTCGACTTTTATTAACCCGATCGTTTTTTTTTCAATACCTAGGTACGTTGCGATTTTTAATATTTCTTTTGTTTTCTCTTTACAGTTTATTAGGTACTAGTCTTTTACCTATTAGGTGCAATTATTCAAAAAGAAAATGCATAAATAATTATCTAATGTACTTTTTAAAGCAATAATCTACAAAGTTATTTCTTTTTCCAAATATCATCTTTTGGACTGGATTTTAGTTGGATTTGACTTTTGATTCTTCGGGAGATATTCACGTAATCAGGTGAGTTCGGATTTCATGACTTTTTACGCAAAGTCGATCTTTCATTGTTCTTCGTTTGACATGCCTTTAATTAAAAAAGAAGTGCATATCTACATAGGTAATATGTTGGCGAAGCAGTTTAACCCACAAAGAAAAGTATTCACAGATACCTATACTCATATGTAGGAATGGATCTGAGATTCTAAGGATCTACAGTAGGTACCTAATGTACGTAGGTAGAGAAGAGAAGCAGAGGGAGAAAGGAGGAGGAAAAAGGGATAAAAAAAGGGTAATAGCGGGAAGAAGGAAGGAAGGGATAAAGGAAGAGGAGATGTAAAGAGACGAGAAGCAAAGGAGAAATAAGGAGGGAAAAGGGATAAAAAAGGGTAATAGAGGGAGAGAAGAGGAGAGGTAAAGAGAAGAGAAGCAGAGGGAGAAAGGAGGAGGAAAAAGGGATAAAAAAAGGGTAATAGCGGGAAGAAGGAAGGAAGGGATAAAGGAAGAGGAGATGTAAAGAGACGAGAAGCAAAGGAGAAATAAGGAGGGAAAAGGGATAAAAAAGGGTAATAGAGGGAGAGAAGAGGAGAGGTAAAGAGAAGAGAAGCAGAGGGAGAAAGGAGGAGGAAAAAGGGATAAAAAAAGGGTAATAGCGGGAAGAAGGAAGGAAGGGATAAAGGAAGAGGAGATGTAAAGAGACGAGAAGCAAAGGAGAAATAAGGAGGGAAAAGGGATAAAAAAGGGTAATAGAGGGAGAGAAGAGGAGAGGTAAAGAGAAGAGAAGCAGAGGGAGAAAGGAGGAGGAAAAAGGGATAAAAAAAGGGTAATAGCGGGAAGAAGGAAGGAAGGGATAAAGGAAGAGGAGATGTAAAGAGACGAGAAGCAAAGGAGAAATAAGGAGGGAAAAGGGATAAAAAAGGGTAATAGAGGGAGAGAAGAGGAGAGGTAAAGAGAAGAGAAGCAGAGGGAGAAAGGAGGAGGAAAAAGGGATAAAAAAAGGGTAATAGCGGGAAGAAGGAAGGAAGGGATAAAGGAAGAGGAGATGTAAAGAGACGAGAAGCAAAGGAGAAATAAGGAGGGAAAAGGGATAAAAAAGGGTAATAGAGGGAGAGAAGAGGAGAGGTAAAGAGAAGAGAAGCAGAGGGAGAAAGGAGGAGGAAAAAGGGATAAAAAAAGGGTAATAGCGGGAAGAAGGAAGGAAGGGATAAAGGAAGAGGAGATGTAAAGAGACGAGAAGCAAAGGAGAAATAAGGAGGGAAAAGGGATAAAAAAGGGTAATAGAGGGAGAGAAGAGGAGAGGTAAAGAGAAGAGAAGCAGAGGGAGAAAGGAGGAGGAAAAAGGGATAAAAAAAGGGTAATAGCGGGAAGAAGGAAGGAAGGGATAAAGGAAGAGGAGATGTAAAGAGACGAGAAGCAAAGGAGAAATAAGGAGGGAAAAGGGATAAAAAAGGGTAATAGAGGGAGAGAAGAGGAGAGGTAAAGAGAAGAGAAGCAGAGGGAGAAAGGAGGAGGAAAAAGGGATAAAAAAAGGGTAATAGCGGGAAGAAGGAAGGAAGGGATAAAGGAAGAGGAGATGTAAAGAGACGAGAAGCAAAGGAGAAATAAGGAGGGAAAAGGGATAAAAAAGGGTAATAGAGGGAGAGAAGAGGAGAGGTAAAGAGAAGAGAAGCAGAGGGAGAAAGGAGGAGGAAAAAGGGAAAAAAGGGTAATAGAGGGAAAAATGGGAAGGGAGGGAGATAACTTACATTTACATAAAGGTCGTGCTGCTGGTTTGAATAACATTTAACACAGTGTGAAACTTTTTTTCATTTCCTTTTGGACTGCAATTTTTTTCATGTAACACCTTTTTCAATGCACACGAAGTTAAATGGAGTGTAATGTAACAACATTGTCTACAATAAGTAAACATTGAATTGTGTTAAGCATTGTCCACACTATAATAATAATAATAATAATAATAATAATAATAGACTCTTGAGTGGAAGGTAACCACTAGGCGAGGTTAACGCCGGAGGCGTTTTCTACCACCTAACCCTTAGAGCTCCATTATTATGTGGTCAAAATCTCAAATAAATGAGGATAAAATTCCATGCCTCGGCTGGGATCGAACCCACGCCCTCCTGTTTACCAGGCGCGCGTCTTGACCACTACGCTACCGAAAACTAACCTGCTGCCTCGAGTAGAGCTTCTAGTCTAGCCTGGGTCTCAGGATCTACAGTATGATCTTCCGAGTCTTCTTCACTGGGCAGATAATACTTCTCTTCCATCTCAGCCTCGTCCGCTAGGTCATCCTGATCAATGACGAACGCTTCCACCTGCAACACAACACAAGGAGTAAGGCAATGATTAAGGCATCGTTTTTCGATTGTAAATATTTCAACGGGTTACTTTCTGGTGTTCTCGTGTTGAGCCAGCACCTAAATGGGAAGTATTGTGTCTCTTCTCGCCCATCTGATGAGAGGCATACTACGGGATGGGCATGCTACGACACAGGCCACAAGCGTCTAATGTAGCAGTTGTTCCATTGCTACGAAATAAAAACGGCGGTGGAACACTCATCTTTAAAGAGAGAGAGAGGGAGAGAGAAGGAGTGCAAAGAGGAGAAGAGAGAAAAGTACCTTTGCTCCCGCTGAGCTCCTTTTATTAGAGGAGGTGATAGAGCTCCTTTTATTAGAGGAGGTGATACAGCTCCTTTTATTAGAGGAGGTGATAGAGCTCCTTTTATTAGAGGAGGTGATAGAGCTCCTTTTATCAGAGGAGGTGATAGAGCTCCTTTTATTAGAGGAGGTGATAGAGCTCCTTTTATTAGAGGAGGTGATAGAGCTCTCCAAACCCCCTTTTTTTTTTTTTTTTTTTTTTTTTTTTTTTTTTTTTTTTTTTTTAAGAACTTTAATGCAAATGTAAACAAACACTTTAATAACCTCTGTATAAATATAGAATATACGTATACCTATGTACCTACCTATAAGGTATTGAACACTATTACGTTTAGTCCAGGCAATCCAGGTATAGATAGGTAGGTATCTGCTTGTGTCTTGCTAGATAAGGTCAAAAGATTAACCATCGGACACCTGAATAGAAAGTAAAAAAATGTCAACGTACTTAACCTAACCAGATACGTAAATTACTTACAACCTATACATAAATGAAACATTGAACTTTGAAGTGAATCCTAGGTTTATAACTTGACAATTTTACATGTTAGGTACCTATGTTTCTTCTCTCCTCTTCTCCTTTCTCTCTCCTTCTATGTCCCAGTAAACTGTAAAACATGTTCCCCAATAAATTGTCAAAATATATAAGACCTTGGTTAGACTGTGGGGGTAAAGAGACTTTTCAGTCCTATCCCAGCAGGATAAACAAGGTATATATTTTTTTTCTTTTTTAACAAGTTTCCATTTATATTTGATCGACAAAAAAAAATAAGAACATACATTTTAAATAAAGTTTGATCCAATTGTATAATAATAATAATAATTTTTCTTATAAATGGTATACCCACCCGTATAAGCAGAGCTTGTGCCACGGATTGATTCTAACTGAATATTAAACAAATTAGGTAGGTACATAGGTACTGATTTTCTTTAATCACGATCGAATAAACTACGGGCTAAAAAATTCCCGGACGGACGGACCCAGCTTGTTTTTTTCTTTTTTAACAAGTTTCCATTTATATTTGATCGACAAAAAAATAAGAACATACATTTTTCTTATAAATGGTATACCCACCCGTATAAGCAGAACTTGTGCCACGGATTGATTCTGTTCTATTTTTAAATCCCCATTATTTACACGCGTGCCTTGTTGCCAAATTGTCTTTCCCCCGGGCCGAAAATCTCGCAGATCTGACAACACTGTATTCAAATATAAAACTTTTTTGCAGATAAAGGAAAAGAAAGAGAAAGAAAGGAAAGAAAGAGAGGAATCAAATAAAAATACAGTAAATAATGTAGATTTTTTCGTACTGAAAAGTTTAATTAAAAACTTTAAAATATTCAAAATGTAAAAATACAGTCCCGAATTTAATTTCGTGCAGTCAGAGGCAAAGTCTTTGAGTGCTTCAGGACCTGGGCTGAGGAGATTTGACTTTCGAGGGTTTTATACCCCCAGAAAGCAAATCTCCTGAGGATGCCTTGGGCTCTTAAGAACTAAATTTAGTCTTCTGTGTTCAGTGTACCTCGTTTAGTGTTTAGTGTGTCCTGTAGCCCTGATGATGGAGGGAGTGCCTCCGAAACATGTCGGCTTTTAACAAATAAACTGTAATAATTCTTTGAAGTTCTGCAAAATATATCTGCCTTTTTGGTTCTCCTTATTAAGTTGACCCACAGAACTTATATATAATGACTGCTGAAACCCTCCAAGAGATTAACTAAATTTACTTTATATTAGGTAGAAATACATCAGAAGGCTAACAACCCAGCAGATTTTTTGGCCTGTATTTTTGAAATTTCTTGGGGGGGGGGGAAATAAAATAAAAAATCGAGTCTTTAAGCAGTCCGATTTTTTTTTTTTTATTTATTTATTTATTTTGGATACGCCTCTGGTTACTAAGATAACTAAAGATAAGTTCTGAAGGGAAACAGAGATTTGAAAAGGATCAGAGAGAGAAGGAGAGATAGAGAAAGTGTAAAAGGGAGAGAGAGGGGAGGGTGAAATAGAAACTTGAAAAGGATCAGAGAGGAAGAGAGAGATAGAGAGCAAAAGGGAAAGAGAGCAGAGGAGAAAGAGGGAGCAAGGAAACAGAGGATGGAGGTAGAGGGAGTGAAGGGGGGGGGAGACAGAGGGAGGGAGAGAGGGAGAGTTACCCTGAAGTTTTTGGAAAGAATAAATAAAAGATAAAATAAAATCTACATTCAGATAGAGAGAGAGAGAGAGAGAGGAAGATAGATACATACCGGAGAGGGAGGGAGAGGATAAAGGGAAAAGATAAAAAAAAAGAGTTGAGTGAGAGAAAAATAGGCAGAGAGACAGAGAGTAGTAAAGGGAATGAAAGAGAGAGAGAAAAAAAGAGAAACATAGGGAGAGAAATAGAGAGCAAGAGGAAAGTGAAAGAAGGAGAGAGAGAGGAAGAGAGAGAAAAAAGGATAAAAGTGTAAAACAAAGTAGAAAAAGAGGGGATTAAAAAAAGTTAAGAACATAAAACAATAGACTTTTTATTTTTTATTTTTTTTTATTATTTTTTTTTTTTTTTAAGTGCTTGTTTGTATCCACTAATCTACTTAACCCAGGTTTACCGTCTACTAATTCCACTAAAATCTCCAACTAATACCAATGTTTAATAAGAGATAGTAGTGGAAAAGGCGATTTGCATTTCCAAATTTTAGGGGATAACACAGGAATTTCGTTAGAAAAGTCCCTCATTTCAATGTAATGCAAAATGTACCTCGACTGAGATTGAATCAAGTTTCTCCCGATAAAAAGGCGAGCGTCTTGACCACAAAGTAAAACATGTTAAATTCAGCCATTCTACAGAACAGGCCAATGCAAAGTTACATGCTAAATGCCGACATGCTAAACCGATTACATTACTTTCCTTCCTATAGGATAAGGAAAGTAAAAAGAGAGGTAGAGTAGATTTTAAGTTGCTGACGATGTAAAATGCTGTGTTTTGATTTCGTAGTATTGTATTCATAGCGTATAAATCTATATAGCATATACTTATTTATATAATATAGTATAAATTTATTTATATACCTACCTATGTAACTTTATATACACCTAACGCGCCCCGCGTAGCTCGTCTGTAAATTCAGCAATTTACGAGGGAAATTTTTCCCTCGGAGCTCTTTCTCTGTCCCTTCCCCTCCTCTCTCTCTCTCTCCCTCCCTCTCTCTTTCTCTCTCTCTCTTTGTCCCTTCCTCTTTCCCTCTCTGTCATTATTGCGTGTCGGTATTTCTTGGAATAGAATAGGAGGAGGGGAAAAAATTACAGAATTTCGGTTAAAAGGGAAAATAATACAACGGAAGCGAAATTCCCCCCGCATACCTACGTTTTTCAAAATTTCCCCCCTCATTCTCCCTTTCTCTCTCTAACTTTCTCTCTCTCTCTCTCTCTCTCTCTCTCTCTCTCTCTCTCTCTCTCTCTCTCTCTAATAACTTTCTCGCTTTCGCTCTCTCTCTCTCTCTCTCTCTCTCTCTCTCTCTCTGTATTTCTTTTTGCCTTTCTTCCGCTCTCCCTTTCTCATCCCTTTTTTTCTCTCTCTCTCTCTCTCTCTATTTCTCCCTCTCTCCCCCCTCTTTTTGGTTTTGATTTTCAGTTCGCTACACGCTATTCGTGTTCTCTTTTTCTCTCCCCCTTCTTTCTTTTTCTCTCTTCTGTCCCCTACCTTCCCTCTTCTTTTCTCTCTTTTATTCTCCTCTCCTTCTTCTTCTTCGCTTTCTCTTCCGCTTGCTTTCTCTTTTTCGCTAAATACTCGTATACCATTTTTCCCACTTACTGAATTACTAAACTGAAATCCCTTTCTCCTCTTTCTCTCTTACTTGTATATTATTTCTCCCACTTACTAAATCTCTCTCTTGCCCTCTCTCACTTTCCCTTGCTCTCACTCTCCCTTGCTCTCTCTCTCTCTCATCTTAGTTTCTATTTTGTAATAATTCTGAAAGGTGTTCTATTATTATTAAAAAATAAAAGAATTAAATATCTTCCTTATACTCTTTTTGTAGTGAGTGTCAAGCCTGAATGGGAATTTGAAACTGATTACAAATTTTGCAACAAAGAATGAAATTGTTGTTATTTTTTTATTTTTATTATTTTTTAATTAATCAAGGTGTTTATATGTTCCCCAATAAATTGTCAAAATATATAAAACCTTGGTTAGACTGCGGGGGTAAAGGGACTTTTCAGTCCTATCCCAGCAGGATAAACAAGGTATTGACACTTTTTCTTAAAAAAAAAAAAAAAACTACATAATTATGTTATCTTCTGGTTTGTTTCAGGTAATAAACTCGAAGTCAACCGACAGCAGCGCTACACGCGGTGGTATCCATAGCAAGTTCTAAAAGCTCGATCCTCTCAAGCTGAATACTACAGGTTCGAATCCCCCTGAGGGAAACAAATTTGTCTTCATTATTGAGGATTTCTAAGCAAGTAGAGAGAGAGAGAGAAATAACTGTTACACTTCACAGGTAGGTATAGTGTAATAATAGTTATTAATTTCTCTCTCTCTATCAACATGGAAAAAGTTACTGAGACCTCAATCAAGAAGTAGGTACGAGTATTTGACTCATTGTGGACAATTGGGTAATCACCCGTCTGATGCGGTTTATTTAGTTTTGTTTTTGGCGTCTCAGTTTGACACAAATATTGTTTTTTGACAACATCATAAAAATGAATTTGCCAAAAATGCCCTTTTTACTACGATACGATTTGAGAATAACCCAGTTATTTTTATTTTATCGTCCCTATCAAATAATTTTATGTAATTGCCTATGTAAATGCTTGATAACATGATAACTACATCACAAGTTTCCCTTCATATTATGTTTACCTAGGTACTTATATCTTACTAAATTTTATGACATGACTTGCACTCGAACCCACCAACCTCCAGATACGAAGTCAACGCTTAGAGTTAGAGTTTCATCATTGTGAGGTCACATTTTCAAACAATGTTGAGGATAAAATTCCACTTCTCGGGTGAAATCGAACCCTTGTCCTCCTGTTTACCATACCTACGAGTACCTTGATATCCTTATTATTTCCTATTTGGTAATATCCCAAAATAAAATAAATTGATGACATTTCACGCCTCGAATGGGATCAAACCCACGCCCTCCTGTTTACCAGGCAAACGTTTTGACCAAAGCCATCGAAGTTGTCTTTGAAAGGGCTCCTATAATATTTCGAGCAAAGATGTCCCAAAACGTCGCATTTCTCTCTCTCTCTCTCTCTCTCTCTCTCTCTCGGGGGAGGGGGGGAGGGGGGGGGGAGGGGGGGGAGACAGAGGGAGAGAGAGAGAGAGAGAGAGAGAGAGAGAGGGAGAGTTACCGTGAAGTTTTTGGAAAGAATAAATAAAAGATAAAATAAAATCTACTTTCAGATAGAGAGAGAGAGGAAGATAGATACATACCTACAGAGAGAGAGAGAAAGAGAGTAAAGGGAAAGATATTTTCTTTTGCGAACTTTAAGTAGAACGGAACGAGCTGGTCAGGCTAAGCTGGTATACTCCCTGTTTAAAGTCCCCCAGCGGGGCTAAGCTGGTGTACTCCCTGTTTAAAGTCCCCCAGCCAGACTAAGCTGGTGTACTCCCTGTTTAAAGTCCCCCAGCGAGACTAAGCTGGTGTACTCCCTGTTTAAAGTCCCCCAGCCAGACTAAGCTGGTCTACTCCCTGTTTAAAGTCCCCCAGCGAGACTAAGCTGGTCTATACTCTCTGTTTAAAGTCCCCCAGCCAGACTAAGCTGGTCTACTCTCTGTTTAAAGTCCCCCAGCGAGACTAAGCTGGTCTACTCTCTGTTTAACGTCCCCCAGCCAGACTACTGCCCTGTATTTGTATATCACAATAAGCGAACATATTATTTATGTGTTGTGGCGATTCTATTAATATCATTGTGCCTATGAGAATGCACTATAAGTATACTTGTACTTATGAGAATGTGACCGTAGCCTTGATTATGATGTCACGCTTTAACTCGACGCGATGTGACCCAGTGGTCTCACAGTTGACAGATTGGGGGTTCGAGAAAACGCGACTCGGGATTTTTTTTTCTTCTCCTTCTTTTTTTTATGTTCTGTTCTCGTAGTATTTCATGTTCAACAATTTATAAAAATAAAATGGAATAATGTTGAATTCAATTCTTCTTCTGATATTACGTGGTCTTCACTTTTTTTTCCTCCTCAGCCCTCGCCTCGGGTCCTTTAATCTTATTCAGCTCGATTTCGGTCGAGCGGGTTTCGAACTCAATTTCTGAAAGTTTCATTTATTTTGTCCACATACGGTGGTTTTTGAGTCAGCTATGTGTGATACATTCCTAGGGTGTACTGCGGTGTATTCAAAGGTGGCTTGAAAAAGATCATAGTGGATAAATATTTACGCTACTCGTCTTCAGTCAGAAAAAATTGTCCACCCAGGAAAATGCACAATCCTCGGAGCCACCCTGTATATAGTTACTTGCGTTGGGACTGCATATTGTGACTGCACTTGACATTGGCGATACGAATTGCATTAATGTACTCTTATTCACGGCTATACAGCAGATGCAGTTGGGATGCATTTTGTCACAGCGGCCGGCAGAGGAGAGGGCGGGATTGGAAATGAGTAATGAAAGTATTGCAATCGGTCCAAATTTTCAAAATCGGGAAATGGGTGGAAATATCCGT
>NW_007377614.1:9460-104284 GCF_000475195.1 Diaphorina citri | reverse complement strand
GTCATAATCTATGACTCCCGCTTCGTTTGTTTGTGCGCAAGCGTTTCTGCGCATTTTGACGTGAAATCTGACGTCACACCCTTTGAACTTTTTCATTCGAACGGCAATTAAAAATTGAATTTTCGACCTTTTAAAGTTACTTTTTCGGAGTTTTGACCTCAGATTTGGATTTTTCACTACTTTTTACGTAGGAATCAACCATTCATTAATAATTTTTACCCATTTGCAACTGCTCCATTCCTACTTTCAATATGCCACTGAGATATATCTAGGGGCGGAAAATGTCTCTCAAAGGGGTTATTATAGCCTCCAATGGGACAACATGGGTGACAAACGCCGCTATGAAGGGTTGTGGAATTTTGCTTGGATAGGAGAATTCCTAGTACTTTCTGGGTTCCATATATGTAGTTCTATTTAAGAAATCTGGAACTCTCTCTATGGACCTGAATTCCTATTTTCTTAGGTGCCAATGAGACAAGAACGGTGACAAACAACACTATGAAGGGGTGTGGGATTCTGCTTATAAAGTGGAATTCCTAATAAGTCTTTTCTACGTTCCATAATATTCACTCTGATTAAGGGTTGTGGAATTCTGCTTATAAAGCTGAATTCCTACTTTCAATGTGCCACTGAGATATACTCCTAGCTAGGTTTGAAAAAAATACGAAAATATCTCTCTAAATCAGTGGTTCTCAAACTTTTTTGCATGGCGCCCCCTTTGGGCATATTCTCATTATTTCACGTGAATTGTTAGCATTTAAATAATTTATATTAGTTTAAATTTGTAAATAATAAGTAGACATTATGTATTAACAATAATAATAAAACTGAAACATTGCAGGATCTAAATGCCGGGGGTGAAGATTTCCATTTCCTACTTTCCTAAGGAAAACGCGGGAATTTCTAAAGTGAAAAATCACTTTAGAAATTCAACAATCAGAACTTGGCAATCTAAATAATTGAAAAGTACAATGAAGTGTGTAGGTAGGAACAGAAATGTTTAATCAGAATGTGCTGTTCAAGTTCTGCTTTTTCTTCGCACAAGTATATAGGTAGGTAGATAGATAGATATTTTGTGTACCTACATTATGTATATAGGTACATGTTATTATGTTTATGTACATAGGTAGATTTAGGTAGGTATAGGTTCTGCGTATACACTGTGTTCTTATTTAAGATTTTAGAGCTGGTCCCCCTGGGACCACCCCTTTGGGGCCCTCCGAAATTTTGAATACCTCCCGAAATTTTTATCATCTTTAGCTGCATGCAAAATTTCAGCCTCCCAGGATGAACACTAAAAACAGTTCAAAGGGTGGCCTTTGACTTTATGAACAGACTGTATGTAGATAGGTATCTACATATCTGTGTAGTCATAACGTCTTCACAAAGTTCATGTAAACAAAAGTATGAGTTCATATTACAAACAAACCTTACACTTATCACTTACATGATGCTTTTTAGTACTTTTTACATTCTACCTAGGACCTACTTTCTTCTTCTTCTTCTTCTTCTTCCTTATTTAACCTTCCACACCATTTATACCCGGTGGTTCACTATTATCATCTGTGTATAGCGTGCTGGTAAATTGTTTCCGGGTTATTTTCATATACAGGGTGGGAGGGGAATTGAAATGAATTTTTTTAGAGATGTGTGAAGACTATTGAAATGTGAGAGAGTTATAAAAATAAACCTGTATAAGTACGTACAGACCAATAGCACAAACCGGTCTTGAGATATTTTGTATACAACCTTTTCCCATTTAAACCTGTGGTACATACATACGTACAGACCATGGGACAAAAACTACTTTTTTGGAATCAGGGGACCCCAAAACGGATATTTCCACCCATTTCCCGATTTTGAAAATTTGGACCGATTGCAATACTTTCTCATTACCTTGTATAGGTTCCTTATACGTAAGGGTAATACAAAGTAATTAAGGAGCGCTCCGTTCCACCCATTTCCCGATTTTGAAAATTTGGACCGATTGCAATACTTTCTCATTACCTTGTATAGGTTCCCTATACGTAAGGGTAATACAAAGTAATTAAGGAGCGCTCCGCCCTGTTAAGTCAAGAATGTTTGACAGCGCTACTAGAGATATTGTACGCCACAGAGCCACAGACCAAGTAGCCATTTTCAGGTAGTTGTAGAGGACAAACTACAAACGATGGAAGAATTCTTCTTCTTCTTCTTCTTCTTCCTTCTTCTTCTTCTTCTTCCTTATTCTTCTTCTTCCTTTTCTTCTTCTTCCTTCTTCTTCTTCTTCCTCCTTCTTCTTCTTCTTCTTCTTCTTCCTTCTTCTTCTTCTTCCTCCTTCTTCTTCTTCCTCCTCCTTCTTCTTCCTCCTCCTCCTCCTTCTTCTTCTTCCTCCTCCTCCTCCTTCTTCTTCCTCCTTCTTCTTCTTACTCCTTCTTCTTCTTCTTCCTTTTCTTCTCTTAACCTTACACTTATCACTTACATGATGCTTTTTAGTACTTTTTACATTCTACCTAGGACCTACTTTCTTCTTCTTCTTCTTCTTCTTCTTCCTTTTCTTCTTCTTCTTCTTCTTCTTCTTCTTCTTCTTCCTTTTCTTCTTCTTCTTCCTTTTCTTCTTCTTCTTCTTCTTCTTCCTTCTTCTTCTTCGGAGCAGTTGCAAATGGGTAAAAATTATAAATAAATGGTCGATTCCTATGTAAAAAGTTGTAAAAAATCCAAATCTGAGGTCAAAACTCCGAAATAATAACTGTAAAAGGTCGAAAACTCAATTTTTATTTTCCGTCAGAGTCCTGAACTCTGACGTCAGACTTCAGGAGATACGCAGAAACGTATGCGCACAAACAGATTATTGTGTTGCCTGCGAGGGAGCTTTGCTCGGGACATTTGATGTGATGTCATCGCCTACGGGAGCGTATGCCGTGACGTCAAAGTTCACGATTTACCGGTATTTTTTAAATCGATTTATCTCGGGATTTAGAAGTCGTAGGAGAAAAAGAAAAATTCCGTTGGTCCTCATTTTTCCTGCTCTTTGACTTTGAAACATCACCCAAGTAAGCGCAACTGATCTATTGCGGAGGAGCGGAAGGGGAAGACAGAGATGTATGAGGAGAGGCGAGTCAGGGGAGAGGAGAGAGGAAAAGGGAGGAAGAAGAGAAGAGATGGAGGAGGTGTAGGCTAGAAGGAAGAGAAAGAGACCTACGTAGAACGGAGAAGAGAGAGGGGGGAGGAAGAGAAGGAGGAGAAACGACGCGGCGGGTGAGAGAGGGGGGGGGAGAGAAGGATAAGAAACGAAGGAGGGGGAAGGGAAAGAGAGAGAGGAGGTGGAGAGAGATAGACAACATTAGTTTCGGTGGGAGAGGTGATAAATAGATGTAGGAGAGAGAGGGAGGAGAATGAGACAGAGGAAGAGGGGAGGAAAGAGGAGAAGAAGGGGAGGGAGAGAGAGAAATTGAATTCACGTCAATTAAGTACGCAAACTGGCGGTTTTTGAATTGTGCTTGTGCGTTTGAGGAAAAATCAGAACGTGAGTTGATCCCATGTGATTTTTCACGCGGAATCGAATGGTGCTACTTTTAGGACTCTCTGACTTACAGTTGAGAAATTGCGGGTCGATACTCCCCGGTGTCAACAAATTTCCCTTTTATTTGTGAACCATTAACAAGTAGGCATGTGAATAGTTGATCCCAAATGATTTTTCACGCGGAATCGAATGGTGAAACTTTTAGAACTGTCCGACTTACAGTTGAGAAGTTTAATGTAATAGAAAGTCGTGTGATGTTCACACCAGATTTTTAAGGAAGAAAATTGAAAAGGTAACTGGAAAGAAAGTAATTAATAATTCTTCTAAGAGGAAAGGAAAACTTTCTCGTGAACAATAACACATGAGTTGTTCGTGAACGAAAACACATGTTTGAGCAACTTTGCTCTGAAAAGTTGCATGTGTGCAGATTTGATGAATGTAGGTTAGTAGGTATAGTTATAAGATGTAGGTAGGTACAATGCAAAGTGTAGGTATAATATGGATATAATAGCTACTTATGTAAGATGTAAAAGAGAGAACTTGGAAATGCATTAGAAAAATCTGGTGTGAACATCACACAACTTTCCTACTTTCCTTATCCTAATTGAAAATTATTCTTACTTGGGTGTTTTTCTACCATAACTTTTACAATAGCTGTAACCATTCAGTCAGTAGAGATGAAAAAATAATTGAAAGCTTTTATGGAAAAATGACTCAGGAAAAAGGTCCCGTGCCTTTTTGGGTCCTACAGTTCACTGAACCAATCGTTTAAAATTGTGTCATTTTGATGAAATTTGGTAGAAAAAACTTGTTCGCCATACAAAGGAAATTTAGTCATCACAATATTATGGGATGTAACCATTCAGTCAGTAGAGATGAAAAAATAATTGAAAGCTTTTATGGAAAAATGACTCAGGAAAAAGGTCCCGTGCCTTTTTGGGGTCCTACAGTTCACTGAACCAATCGTTTAAAATTGTGTCGTTTTGATGAAATTTGGTAGAAAAAACTTGTTCACCATACAAAGGAAATTTAGTCATCACAATATTATGTAACAGAGAGAGAGAGAGGGAGAGAAAGAGAGACAGAGAGCTGGGGTTATTCCCAGGGATCAAGGGTTTTACCTTTGTAATAGAAAGAGAGCAAAAGGGATGAGTGAGCTTAAAAGAGAAAATGAGAAAAGGGAGAGAGAGAGAGAGAGAAATTAGTAAAAAAATAAACACCTCTCTCTCTCTCTCTCTCTCTCTCTCTCTCTCTCTCTCTCTCCCTCTTTCTCTCTCTCTTTCTTTCTCTCTCGTTTTTCTCTCTTTCTCTCCATTTTTTTTTCACTCTTTACCTTCCTCCCTCTTTCTGTCTCTCTCTCTCCCTTTCCCTTTTCCTCTTTCTCTCTCTCTCATACATACCCTCTCTCCCTCTCTTTCCCAATCTCTTGATCTCTCCCTTTCTTTACCTCCCTCCCTCATGCTCTCTCTCTCTTTTCCCATCCGTTTTTCTCTCTCTGTTTCATGTATGTAAACCAATATTTTTTGTCATATATTGTGTTACATAATAATTATCATAATGGTCTATACTCTATACTGTGTATAGGCAGGTATGGCTATGGGTATCAGATGGACAGAGGATGTAACATACAGAGGGTTTATAACAAAGAGATAGCATCACTTTTTTTTTCGATGTGGAATATTGCCATGATGAAAATGAGCACCAAAAAATTTCTCCATTATTAACAAAGAAACACATTTTTTTTTTTTTTTTAACTTTCTATTACTAAAGTACCTACATTAAGGAGCGCGGTAGCGCTCCGCCCCGCCAAGTCAAGAAAGTTTGACCGCGCTACTAGAGATATTATACGCGACAGGGAAAGTAGCCGCTCTCTCTCTCTCCTCTGTCTCTGTATATTTCACCTGTCTCTCCCTATCTCTCTTTCTTTCTCTCCCTCTTTCTCTTTCCCATTCTCTCTCACACACACTCTTTCTTTCTCTTTTACTCTTTCTTTCCCTCTTCCTATCTTTCTTTTTTCAATTTCCCCTCCCCTCTAGCTCTCTCTCACTCTTTCCTATTTACACATGTAAGATGGCATAGGATAGGGAAAGGTGTTGACTCCTTTACAACTAACAGTTGTGTGAGGCTGTATCGATTTTGTCTGAGAGTTCTTGTAGAGAGAGAGAGAGAGAGAGAGAGAGAGAGAGAGAGAGAAAGAGAGAGCGAGTTAGAGAGAGGGAGAGAGCGAGAGAGAGAGAAGGAGAAAAAGGAAGGATAGAAAGGAACGAGAAAACAAGCATCAAGAAAGGAAAGGAAAGACGGAAAAGATAAGGAAAGAAAGAGACAGAGGGAGAGAGAGAGAGAGAGAGAGAGAAAGTAAGAAAAGGAAAGAGTGAGAGAGTGTGAGTGAGTGAGAGAGAGTCAGAGTGAGAGAGAGAGTCAGAGAGAGAGAGAGAGAGAGGGAGAGAGTCAGAGACAGAGAAAGTAAGAAAAGGAAAGAGAGAGGAAGTGTGTGTGTGTGTGAGAGAGAGAGAGAGAGAGAGAGACAGAGAGACAGAGGGAGATAGAGTGTGTGTGTGTGTGTAAGAGAGAGAGAGAGAGGTAGGTAGAGGTAAATTTAATGATGTGTTTTCTGCGGTATCATCGAGTGGTGTTCTGGACTTCAACCCTAACTATATAACAGGGTGCTCCTAATGTCATTAGACAGTATTTCATACAAGGTGTCCCACACATCACTAGTAGCTCAATAATGCGTTAGGATGATTCTACAAATCTACATCCTGATTCAAAATGGTGGCTGCGGGCCCTTTAAAAACAAGACTATATAAAGTGGCTAGTATACCTATGTATAGGCGTTTAAGGACCTAGTAAGTGAGGTAAAAGTACCTGTGATGTGCTGCGGCTGTGTAGTCGACTATTGGTACATATGTACATGTGTATGTACCAATAATCGGCACTTGAGACGGTACTAATTTTATCAATGAATAAGGGGGTCTCTTTCCGTACAAAAGACGGGTTACCTCGCGTTTCTGAACAAATTTATCACCTTCGTTTATTTCCGTGTACTTATGAAACTAATAAAAAATGTACCTACCCAAATTCTTTACCTACCTAGACACATATGGAGTATCTCTTGATAAATAGGATCAATTTAAGGTAAAAAAGAAAAAAAATAGACACTTTAAGGTGTAATAAAAATAAAACTTATACGGTGTCATATAAATGATGTCTCCTCCCTCCAAATAAATGGTTTCTCACTCTCCCTCCAAATGTTGTTTCCCCCCTCCCAATACATGGTTTATCCCCAAAAAAAAAAAAAAAAAAAAAAAAAAAAAAAACATAGACACTTTAAGGTGTAATAAAACTTATACGGTGTCATATAAATGATGTCTCCTCCCTCCAAATAAATGGTTTCTCACTCTCCCTCCAAATGGTGTTTCCCCCCTCCTAATACATGGTTTATCCCCTTCAGATAAAAGCTTTCTCTCTCTCTCCCCCTCTCTCTCTCTTTATCTCCATCCTCCATATAAAAGGTGTCTCCCCCCTAGAAATAAACGGTGTCTCCCCCTACCTAAATGCGTGATGAATATTCCATGTATCAAATTCCAATTTAACCTTCCACACCATTTATACCCGGTGGTTCACTATTATCATCTGTGTATATCGTGCTGGTAAATTGTTTCCGGGTTATTTTCACATACAGGGTGGGAAGGGGATTGAAATAAATTTTTTTAGAGATGTGTGAAGACTTGAAATGTTAGAGAGTTATAAAAATAAACCTGTAGTATGTACAGACCATGGGCTAAAAACATTTAACCTTCCACACCATTTATACCCGGTGGTTCACTATTATCATCTGTGTATAGCGTGCTGGTAAATTGTTTCCGGGTTATTTTCACATACAGGGTGGGAGGGGAATTGAAATGATTTTTTTTAGAGTTGTGTGAAGACTTGAAATGTGAGAGAGTTATAAAAATAAACCTGTAGTACGTACAGACCAATGTACAGACCATGGGCTAAAAACCCCTGCTAAGTCAAGAATGTTTGACAGCGCTACTAGAGATATTGTACGCCACAGAGCCACAGACCAAGTAGCCATTTTCAGGTAGTTGTAGAGGACAAACTACAAACGATGGAAGAAAATGGATTGAATGTGCGTATTGGGGTACGGATTAGTAGATAGTATAGATACCTACCTACAGAGCTCCATTATTGTGTAATCAAATTCTCAAATAAATGAGGATAAAGAAGATCCCCACACCATGGATCGAATGATAATCATGTTTTAGAGCGGTGATTTTTGACATCTCCACTAATTGCACATTCTGATCAATGTTTTCGAGTTGTAATTTTGACATCTCCACTAATTGCACATTCTGATCAATGTTTTCGAGTTGTAATTTTGACATCTCCACTAATTGCACATTGTGATCAATGTTTTCGAGCTGTAATTTTGACATCTCCACTAATTGCACATTGTGATCAATGTTTTCGAGTTGTAATTTTGACATCTCCACTAATTGCACATTCTGATCAATGTTTTCGAGTTGTAATTTTGACATCTCCACTAATTGCACATTGTGATCAATGTTTTCGAGTTGTAATTTTGACAACAAGTAGCCATTTTCAGGTAGTTGTAGAGGACAAACTACAAACGATGGAAGAAAATGGATTGAATGTGCGTATTGGGGCACGGATTAGCAGATAGTATAGATACCTACCTCCAGAGCTCTATTAATAAAGTGGTCAAATTCTCAAATAAATGAGGATAAAAGAAAATTCCCCTCAAAATTAATCGAATTAATCATGTTTTTAGAGCGGTGATTTTGACATCTCCACTAATCTTGCACATTTTGATCAAAAAATTTCGAGTTGCAATTTTGACATCTCCACTAGTTTGATCCATAAGATATCCACCCGCCTAGTTAGCTTTGAGGGTAGCGCGTCTGCCTTGTAAGCGCTAGGTTGCTGGTTCGATTCCCGCCCGGGACAGATTTTATCCTAAACAGATAAGGTTCGTTCTCGGAACGGCTGGCTATCTCCTATCCTGTCTTCCTTTTCTCTTCGCTTTCGGAACGATAAGACCTTGACAGTTACAGTCCCCTCAATCAAACCTCAAAATAATAATAATAATAATAATAATAATAATAATAATAATAATAATAATAATAATAAAAACCTTACCTATCGGTTTTCAAAAGTAAGTACATTATTTTTTGAACACCCTGTATTATTTTATTTAAAATTTCTCCGGTATGAAAAGGATATCTCTCTCTCTCTCTCTCTCTCTCTCTCTCTCTCTCTCTCTCTTTCTTTCTTTCTCTCTTTCTCTCTTTCTCACTTTTCCCTAATTTTCTCTCTCACATCCTATCCCTCCCTCACTTTTCTCCAATTTCCCCCCCCCTCTCTCTCTCTCTCTCTCTCTCTCTCTCCAGCAGGAAGGAAGATAGCGTTTTCCGCCTGAGTAAGTTTTCATGCTACGTTGCCAAGCGGTACGATGTTACAGTGTTGCCGCTCTACTCGCTACGCCTGATACAAATTAGGTTTCCTGTAGTAGCTGACTGGGGAGAGAGGGAATTAGAGAGAGAGGGAGGGGGAGAAGGAGAGTGGAAATTGACGTTGGGAAAGAGAGAGAGAGTACAGTGTTGCCGCTCTACTCGCTACGCCTGATACAAATTAGGTTTCCTGTAGTAGCTGACTGGGGAGAGAGGGAATTAGAGAGAGAGAGGAGAAGGAGAGTGGAAATCGACGTTGGGAAAGAGAGAGAGACATTGAGGGGAGGGAGAGAGAAAAGTGATGGAAGAGAGAGAGAGAAATAAGAGTAGAGCGGGGAACAGAAGGGGATAAAGAAGAGTGAGAAGGAAAGAGAAGGAAAAAAGAGATAAAGGGGAAGAGAGAGAGAGAGAAATAGAGAGAGAGAGAGAGAAAGAGAGAGAGAGAGAGAGAGAGAAATAGAGAGAGAGAGAGAGAGAGAGAGAGAGAGAGAGAGAGAGAGAGAGAGAGAGACGGCATTAGGTTCGAACTTTATTTACAACATAAATAAAAATAGGTTACACGGTTACAATTATCACAGTCATTACACCTACCTAACTTTTGAGTGTGAGAGAGGGAGAGAGTAAAAGGAATGAGGAAAATGGAGAGAGAGAGAGAGAGGGAAAGAGGGAAGGGTAGAGAGAGAGAGACAGGATATAAAATACCTAGAGGAAATCGTATAACTAAATACATATGTATCTAAACATATTATATGTACATAAAGACAATATAAGGTACGTAATATACACTGTACATATACATGGTGAGATAAATGTGTGTGTAATGTATCCTGTCAAAATATTTATCATCCCTATCATGGCGATTAGTAAAAAGGTAAAAACCTCTCTCTCTCTCCCTCTTTCTCTCTCTCTCTCTCTTTCTCTCTCTCTCGTTTTTCTCTCTTTCGTTTTTCTCTTCATTTTTTTTCACTCTTTACCTTTCTCCCTCTTTCTGTCTCTCTCTCTCCCTTTCCCTTTTCCTCTTTCTCTCTCTCTCTCTCACATACATACCCTCTCTCCCTCTCTTTCCCAATCTCTTGATCTCTCCCTTTCTTTACCTCCCTCCCTCATGCTCTCTCTCTCTCTCTTCCCATCCGTTTTTCTCTCTCTGTTTCATGTATGTAAACCAATATTTTTTGTCATAATATTGTATTACATAATTATCATAATGGTCTACATATACTGTGTATAGGCAGGTATGGCTATGGGTATCAGATGGACAGAGAATGTAACATACAGAGGGTTTATAACAAAGAGATAGATAGGTAGCATCGGTTTTTTTCCGATGTGGAATATTGCCATGATGAAAATGAGCACCAAAAACAAGTAGCCATTTTCAGGTAGTTGTAGAGGACAAACTACAAACGATGGAAGAAAATGGATTGAATGTGCGTATTGGGGCACGGATTAGTAGAGAGTATAGATACCTACCTCCAGAGCTCTATTATTATACAGGACCAATGGCTGAAACTTTGTATTTAGGCTCTAGGGACCTCAAAACGTGTTTTGGCACTAAAAATTGACCATCGAAAATTTGACTTGATTACATTACTTTTCTTCCTATAGGATAAGGAAAGTAAAAAGGCGAAGAGAACAGACCCCCCCTTGAATGAACCACAGGATTCAGGAAAACTATCAGACCCAAGCCCATTCCATCAGGGTACTGGATTCGTTTTCCGAAAATACCCGAAATATTTTCTCCACATCTAAGCACGGAGCATTTGTCTGATTCAAATGTATCTTTTACACTCATTAGTAAGGTCAGCCACTCACTATCAGGTTAATAGTCTTATGATATTATACCTACGCAAGTACGCATCTTTGTGCATGATAAGCATCTCCAGAGAAATTCGGAGAGAGAAACATGTTTTTTCTTTAATTTCTAGAAATTCTAGAAAACTACTATCCTCAAGTATCTATAATTATAGAAAAAAATCTGGTGTGAACATCACACGACTTTCCTCATCCTATTGAATGATGCTTATTTTGGGTGTTCTTGTTCTTATAGACGAACTTTTACAATATCTCTAACCGTTTAGTCGGTATAGCTGAAAACCGCCAAAAAACGGACAAAAACCGCCAAAAAGCGGTCAAAATACCGCCAACTGCAGCACCTATCTCAACCAAACGTTTTGAATTGCATCCTTGTCACATTATTTGTGAACTACATACCAAATTTCAAGTCTCTAGCTCATACCGTTCCCGATATATTGTTAAATTACACCTAAAACCGCCAACCGTTGTGGCCAACCGTTGCATCGATCTTAACCAAAAGTTTTTGTCGTATCCTTGTCACATTATATTGATTGATGCTTATTTTGGGTGTTCTTGTTCTTATAGCCAAACTTTTACAATATCTCTAACCGTTTAGTCGGTATAGCTAAAAACCGACCATCGAAATTTTGACCTGATTACATTACTTTCCTTCCTATAGGATAAGGAAAGTAATAATAATAATAATAATAACATCACGGATTTTGAACAATAATACCTACCTAACACGAATTCGTGTATGTTTATTTGTTTATCCAATAAGTCAGTTTGTGATAATGTGTAAATCTTTTGAACGTCTGTATATTTATTGTACCGATGTAGATGTGAATATTTTTTGGCAATTTGTCATAATATTTGTCTGTAGGTATCATCATCGTGTTAAAATCGTATACCGGGTGTAGCACAAACCGACACTTTTATAAAATATCTCAGACAAGGTTTGAGTTAAAAAGCTTAAATTTTCTGGCGACTATTACCAACAATGTTATTTTACAAGATACCCTGGTAGAGTGGAAAACCTAAGGATGTGAGAATCTTGCCATTACAGAAAGTAATTAAAATATCATCGTTTTTTGGAATGGGATATTTCAAAATCCATCAAAGATATCTTTATGGGAATTTTCAGGCGAAGTTCTAAATATTCTTGGGAACATCCAGCACAAATTTCAGTTTCCTAGCTCAATCCGTGTTTGTGTTATTTCAGAAAACCCCTCCCACCCTGTATTTTTTATTATTATTCAAATCCATAGGTGCTTTTATTTCCTAAGCGCCGATATTTTCTATTTATATATTTTTTTCTCGCACCTATTTATCATTGTGGGTATCACTGATGATGATATTTATAATGATGATGATTTTTCATACCTACTACCTACTACACCGTCTTTATTATTCCTATAGCTACCTACCTATATGTATAGGGGAACAAGGTAATTTTATCATTTAAAAATATTTTATGGATAGCCATAGTTACTTTTTTCATAATTTTATAGTTTATAGTTGAAAAAACAAAAAATACAAAAAATAAATAAAAATATGAAAAATGATTTTTATGTAGGTACCTACATTATCATGATGTATTTCACTCGGAAAAGATCAGAACTTACCAAAACTTACCCAATGATGTTATTATTTAATTTTTCACTCGGAAATGATCAGTTACCAAAACTGACCCAATGATGTTATTATGGTATTTTTCACTCGGAAATGTTCGGAACTTACCAAAACTTACCCAATGATGATATTACGGCATTTTCAATCGGAAATGGTCGGAACTTACTAAAACTTACCCAATGATGTTACTATGGCATTTTTCACATGGAAATTATCGGAACTTACCAAATCTTACGCAATAATGTATAATAATAATAATTATGTATGAATAATAATAATAGTTATGTATGAATGAATCGTGCCCATACATACTGCTAGTAAATTGGTCATACTGGTCGTGTAGCTTTATCATTAGGTCATGCTATATGAATATACGTAGTGTGGTATATGTATATGTATCTATAGGTACACCTGCGCTCGCCTTGCACGCGGGAGACCCGGGTTCGATTCCCGGCGGGGTCAAGAAATTTGTATCATGCAAATGATTGCCTCCGTGACTGGCTGTTGCGGGTTACGGGGCCCACTCAGCCTCGTGAGGAAGATGAGTAGCTATGACATATAAATGCGCATATCGACCGGTGCCAGCATGCACTCAGCCTCGTGAGGAAAATGAGTAGCTATGACATATAAATGCGCATAGCGACCGGTGCCAGCATGGTAGGTAAACATTGGATTTTAGGATTATTGAGATATTGGGAAAAATCCTACAATGCTGCAGTGAGCACCAAAGTTGTGACATAATAACACAAAGAAACTGCATTTACATTTTTACATTACATTTACATTAGAGCATTAGACTCCTTGCCTGTGTCTTAGCATGGTCACATCCCAAAGTAGGTACGTTTAACGTGATGGAAGGTCTTCCAACAGGGTGGATAAAAACTTCGTCAACGTCTGGAATCGAACCAGAGACCTCCTATGAGCTAGGTCACTGTGATGACCACAAGGTGGCAGAGTTTCTATGTGCATTTACATTTTTACATTACATTTACATTAGAGCATTAGACTCCTTGCCTGTGTCTTAGCATGGTCACATCCCAAAGTAGGTACGTATAACGTGATGGAAGGTCTTCTAACAAGGTGGATAAAAACTTCGTCAACGTCTGGAATTGAACCAGGGACCTCCTATGAGCTAGGTCACTGTGATGACCACAAGGTGGCAGAGTTTCGGAGTGTTCTATCCAAAGTGTTGAATAAACATCGTCTATGCCGGGAATCAAACCCGGGACTTTCTGAGAGTTAGGCCAATATAAAGATCACTATTGTTAGAGAGAGGTTGCTGATAGGCAGGTAACCTCATGGAACAATTGTTGCATAGGAATACCTATAGGACTGAGTATACCTATCACAAAATAATTATTGTTCCTTATGTTTTCCGCAGGTTCAAAGATAGAATTATGACCTAACAGAATAGAATTGTGAGCTTAGGGTTGTCCAAAATGGTGTCTATAAAGAACCTTCTGATGTGGAGCTCCGCGTTGTTATAAACCTGAAAGAAAAAGTAACGGAGACACTTAGCAATGCTGTGACACCCACAAAAATTGTGAAGAATCTCTGTGTTTCAGCACCGCTAGGCCGCGGGTTCGATTCTCGACAGATTTGTTCTCGGAACGGCTGGCTTTTTTGTTCTCGGAACGGCTGGCTTTCTCCATACACAAGAAGCCCAAATAGTAGGGGCCAACAGTGCCAAAAGGTGGGTTAAGCTTATGCGAATCTACAAATCTTTGTGGGTATCACACTATGATACTGATACTATCACAGTGTGATCTGTGATACCCACAATCATTGTGAAGAGGCTCCCTGCTTCACCACAAATGGTTCATGATGATTTAATTCTTCCACGGGTTCCAAGTTGTATACGGCTGATAATTTCACCTTGAAATTCTACTAACACATGGCACACAGCCACGTCGGAGGGAAAAATTATAGGTCTACAATTTCTTTGTTTCCCTGTACCTATAAACTATAATTACTATTACATTACCTGAGATTACTTACCTACCTACCGTAGTATGTACCTATGTCGTTTTTTTCCCCACCCCCCCCCAGACAAAATTAAAATTAAAAAAAAATCAAAAAAGGTTTTTTTTTTTTTTTTTTTTTTTTTTTTTTTTTTTTTTTGAGAGAGAGAGGGAATTTTACAGGGTTTATACGCGACCTGGAAAAACTGGAAAACCTGGAAAAGTCATGGAATCTGGACATTGGGACATTAAATTTAATGAATTCAAAATTGAGTCCATGAACTGCAGGTCATTCAATGAATTGAAGAGTGTCGCAAGAGACCGACAAGGCTTGGTCTTTAGAGATTGATGATGATCATGTAGGAAACTACCTACCTATTACCTGTTCCTAAAATTCTCGAATCGGAATAACGGAGAAGCACGTATTTATATAGAAGCAAGAATGAAACTAAGGAGAAAGAGACTGGGGGGGGAGAGAGAGAGAGAGAGAGAAAAAAAAGAGGAAGAAGAAACAGGAAAGAACGAAAGAGAGAGAGAGAAAAGGGAACAAATGGAAAATCAGGAAAAAGGGGTGATGCCATAAAGAAAATGTTCTTCCCCTCTCTCTTCCTCCCACACTCATACTGTAGGTATTTCTCTTTCTAACTTTCCAATTTCCTTCCCTCTCACACACACTCTCTCTCACACTATTTATCTTCCTCTCTCTCTCTCTCCTGCCTTTCAATATTGATCAGGTTGATCACAATTTAAATATTTGACATATCTGTTTCTGCACATTTTTGCAAAATGGTTTGGCTTGTTACAATTCTGAATTTTTACTCATTATTCTTATGAAATAGTGACACCTAATATTATTGGCCTCAACAAAATTTATTTTGGAGTGTTAAGTACCTACCTACAACTCTTGAAGAGTTTATTCCCCGATTTTTTTTTTTTTTTTTTTATTTTTTAGGAAAAAATTGTTTCTTACAAAAATCGGAAACACGAAAAAATAACAAGAATGTCTGAAAAATGTCCGTCTGATGCGTCTAGCTCTTGACGTTTTTGACAGAAAAAAAGTAATAATAATAATAATAAACATCACGGATTTTGAACAATAATACCTGCCTAACACGAATTCGTGTATGTTTATCCAATATGTCAGTTAAATGATACCCAGTACTGGGTATGGAAATAGAGTGATGGATTGAATGGTAAATTCTGGTACTGTGAAATACCAGGGGGCTATCTAAGAAAAAAAATTCTGCTTATTCTATCTGATATCCAAGTACATAGGTAATATGTATAAATAGCTAGCTACAGAACTTACAGGTGTTCAATTGAGGGGCCCAAATGGTCAAAGTTCGTCAGATTAATTGAAGGTCGTGACCCCTAAATGTTGAACTTTGAGTGTTGAGTATAGAGAGATATATATGTCCATGATTTTTACTCATTATTCTTATGAAATAGTGACACCTAATTAATATTATTGGCCTCAAAAAAACCTATTTTGGAGTGTTAAGTACCTACCTACAACTCGGTAGGTACCTATCTACATATAGTTATGATGGGTAGGTTCGTGATTAGCCTAATAGCTAGGTAAGATTTGAATTAGGTGTGGTAATATGGTTATGTACCTGCCATCCCACTACCAGATGAATTTGAACTTTTTGAACTCCTATTTGATAGAGGAAAGTGACCTATGTGGATCTCGATTAGGGACGAAGGACATTTTCAAGGCAGTCTTTATTTTTTATTTTATTTATTTTACACGCTAAGCAGCAAGGCCATGTGTGACAAGGCAGTCTGATTCTTCAAAAAAAGAAATCAGATCTCTCCTTGAAAAATAGCACACCGGTCCAACAACCAAAGAGTCATCGTCACCATTGAAATCAGAAATGAAAAGCAGCCCAATTTTCAAAGAATTCAGCCCTTTGACTTGAATATTAGTGCATTAGTGCTTCACTTGTCGAGGTCCCTTTATTTCAAGTAGGAACCTAACCCTTTATTTTCAACATAGCTCCACTTTATTGTTAATTTGTTTTTGAAATATTGGAACATTCACTGAAGGATGCCTCTTTTTTGAAGCATCTCCATTTCAGGCCACCTTCCTCGAATTTTCAGTCCAAAGCTTCTCAAGACAGAAATGCAATTATTGCTTCCAAGGTCGACCTCTTGTTTATTGAACATCAAAAATTCTGATTTGTCAGTCTCAAATTTCTGAAAGATGAGCTCCACGCTTCTTTGATTCGATCAGGATAAAATATCCAACACTCCTTATAACCAACATGAACATGTAAAGTTGTTTAAATATGCAAAATTAATACATAATGTAAAATAATACATAAATATATAAAATTAAATATACATAATAATATTATAATGAAATACAAACATATTGAAATAATGATACACTCATGTGCTAAATTTCGGGACAAATTGGCTTTGGTACGCACGGGGGCAGATTTCATCTTGAACAGATAAGGTTCGTTCTCGGAACGACTGGCTGTCTCCTATCCTGTCTTCGCTTTCGGGACGATAAGACCTTAGCAGTTACATCAAAACATCCCTCAAACATCAAAAAGTTACCTACATCCCTCTATCAAAACCTCATCCTGTACGTACGCATTGTATTTTCGTATCTTTTGTTTCGCAAATGAAATCCCACTAAAAAAGGTTAATTTAGCCTAAAATAAGGTTTATATTCGAAAGCAAAACCATAGTCTACAAACACTACACAAGTAGAACAACATACATAATGTGAATTTAGCCTAAAATAAGGTTTATATTCGAAAGCAAAACAAGCAAAACCATAGTCTACAAACACTACACAAGTAGAACTACATTATGTGAATGTAGATTCGGGCAAACATGCAAACACAAAGTTTGTTTTTCATGAGTTTTCTTCGCTCATAAATAAAATCCACATTAGTCGAACCCGAAAATTTGCCCCGAAATTTTCTCCCTCCATAATTGTTTCGGAAATTCGGGATTCGTAAATTCGAGTATCCCAAAACCACCAATTCAATTGCCGGGTATATGTATGTACATTGCCGGGTATATGTATGGACATTGCCGGGTATATTTATGTATATGTATGTACATATATATACCCGGCAATTGATGCGTTAGGGATAGGGAGAGACAAGCAAAGTTTGGGGTTGCTTTATTCCTTTTTTATATCCGAAATACTCGTAGGTATAGGTGGGTAGTACCTACCCTACCGATATTGACAGGGATTCCAAGTTATATCCGAATACCTACGTGCATTATGTATGTAAGGTATGCAGATATTCCCTTGGTTGATATTCGTAGGTACATTGAGAGAATTCAGTGGTAAGTATTATGATCGTATACACTTTTCGTCATTTGATTATCCCCACTTCACTACCCTCAGTCTGTAGTTTCCCTGAAGAAATGCACTGTGATACCGGGGTGGGCATTTCAGACGAATTTTCTGTCAAAATAAATAAATAAATAAAGTCTGTTGGGTTAAGCTTATACGAATCTAACATTTACTCATTATGTGCTTCTGCAATCTGCAATACACAAGACACTTTTTAATTTCCCACACTGTATGAATCAAAACAAGCAAAACCATAGTCTACAAACACTACACAAGTAGAACTACATAATGTGAATGTAGATTCGGGCAAACATGCAAACACAAAGTTTGTTTTTCATGAGTTTTCTTCGCTCATAAATAAAATCCACATTAGTCGAACCCGAAAATTTGCCCCGAAATTTTCTCCCTCCATAATTGTTTCGGAAATTCGGGATTCGTAAATTCGAGTATCCCAAAACCACCAATTCAATTGCCGGGTATATGTATGTACATTGCCGGGTATATGTATGGACATTGCCGGGTATATTTATGTATATGTATGTACATATATATACCCGGCAATTGATGCGTTAGGGATAGGGAGAGACAAGCAAAGTTTGGGGTTGCTTTATTCCTTTTTTATATCCGAAATACTCGTAGGTATAGGTGGGTAGTACCTACCCTACCGATATTGACAGGGATTCCAAGTTATATCCGAATACCTACGTGCATTATGTATGTAAGGTATGCAGATATTCCCTTGGTTGATATTCGTAGGTACATTGAGAGAATTCAGTGGTAAGTATTATGATCGTATACACTTTTCGTCATTTGATTATCCCCACTTCACTACCCTCAGTCTGTAGTTTCCCTGAAGAAATGCACTGTAGTACCGGGGTGGGCATTTCAGACGAATTTTCTGTCAAAATAAATAAATAAATAAAGTCTGTTGGGTTAAGCTTATACGAATCTAACATTTACTCATTATCTGCTTCTGCAATCTGCAATACACAAGACACTTTTTAATTTCCCACACTGTATGAATGGAAAAAAAATGACATCTTCATTCATAATCATCATAATATTCTGCACAGAATTCATACAACACGTGAAGAAATATACGTGAACAGCAAATCGGGTAGAAAAGAATATAACGAATACATAACATATAACGAATTATAACATATATTATAACGAAGCTACTGTGTGTTATATACCGAATAGAAAGAAGCTATGTTGTTCTGAATTAAAAATAAAAACGTTAACACAAATTTATTTTCGTATTAAATATATTTTCCCACACACGCAGAAACAGAAAACTCGGAAATATCTCCACATCGTACACTCAGGTACACAGTTTCTGATAATGCCATCAGGGACGATCTTACGGGTAAACATAACAAATCTTGATAGAGGAATCTTCAACTGCTAAGGTCTTTTCGTCCCAAAATCGAAGAGATAAGGAAGACAGGATAGGAGAACGCCAGCTAGTCCGAGAACGAATCTTATCAGGATAAAATCCGGCCTGGGCGGGAATCGAACCCGCGGCCTAGCGCTTAGAAGGCAGACGCGCTACTAAGCAAGCTAACGAGGCTGGCTATGAACAAATATTTCGTCCATAAAGTTTCTTCATGAGTTCATAATGGTAAATGGTGAGTTGGAATGGCGTCGTGACATTAATACTTGTCCACAAATAGACCCTTCTGTAGGGAAAACTTCATCTTGTGTCCGCCACCCACGCTCAGACGGTATGACAGACTGCAGTCTCACAGATGTCGGTGTGTCAGACCATCTCGTCTCAAGATAATAATAATAGTGCTTAATAATGTACCATTACATCATGTCTATTGGTATTCCATCCGTTGATTACATCTTCAGTTTTATTGATTATGACTGGATAAAATCTCTAATCTCTTGGATATATTTTTAGATTTATTGATTGAATCTGAATGGAATTTTACTACGAAACATTATGAAAATATTATGTACTTCTAATAGGTATGTGTTTTATTAGTATTTAATATTTATGTATGTATCTACAATCAGGCCCGTATGAAGGATTTTATTGAGGGGGTGCCCATGTTTGTCCAAGTGTCCAAGTTGTGATGTAGCGGGGGGTGGATGCTCCAAATTTTTTGATTCCGCCCCACAGTAGGTAAATGGGCAAATTCGCCCTGGGCGGAAAACGAATCCGCTACCGACAACGCTTAAAAGGCGCACTACCCTTCTACCGTTGTATTTTTTTTAATTTAAGCAAGGTTTTAATTTTTTAAAAAATACACCTATTTTGTACCAAATACCTACATGAGACCTTGTTTAAACTGCGAGAGTAAAGGGACTTTTCAGTCTCATTCTGGCAGTATAAACAGGGTATATTCTATTCTATTCTACCCATTGAGCTAGCTGGACTAGCTCTGTGGATTTATTTTCACTCCAGTGTATATCTCTATAACTCTCTAGTTCTTGCTGACAGTCTAAACTTATACTTCTAGACTTCTATCTATTCTAAAGATACTTTTATCAAAAAAAGCACTACTTATATAGTTATAGGTACCAATAGTTTATAGATATATTCTTCTTCATCGGGTGTCTTGGCGTTAGGTACCTATATTTATAAATTTTCTAGCTATAATCATCATTATCTTTTCTTCCAGCAGGTTCTTCATCTTGATTATTTATTTCATCGGAATGCCATTCATCAGGCGCTGTGATATATAGTCATCTATTTGTTTTATTATTAGTTTTTATATTACTCTTGCTATGTGACATGTGTGTATGTGTGTTGAGAGTGGAAAATCTTGTCGGATGTTGTAAGGAGTTGTTGTTGGTTTGTAATATTTGTTTTGTAATGGGTATCATATATGTTGTGTGAGATCTGTGAGTTATGTGTAGGTGTACCTATTTATTGAGTATGTTTCCCTCTGTGGAAATTCAGGAAATGTATCAACTTACTTAGAGCATTTGGAATTCGGTAATCCATCTGCCATCAGCAAAGATAGGCATGCCATTTATAATTTTATATCATTAGTAGTGTTGACATCTAACTGTTTTTCTAGAAATGCTCTTAGTATTCTTCGATATTCTTGAAGCCTTAGGGTTATTATTCTAGGATTTTACTTATTGAAAAGCCTTATGAATCTGAGAGAAATAACCATCTCAAGTACCATGTAAATCAGAAGGTCTGCGTTGAACATAAATTACCCATAAGAAATGTTATAACTGTGAGTTGTCATCAGAAGAAATAGAAGATACACCTATCTATAGGTTTTAATCTAATAAATATCTAATAATCAGAAGTTATAATATGTTAGAAGTTATAATGTTATAAATAGTCTTATGCCAACATGTACATAGGTAAAGCTCATTTCATTATTTTTAATACTTTTTTTTTCAGTAAAGTATGAAATTTCTTGTTTGGTTTAGTATTAAGTTTAATACTTGTGTTTCCAAGATCGTTGATTAATTAGACGTGGACCTATATGTTTATGAATAAAATGATACCAAGAAGATGGTATGGAATTATGGAAATAGAATGATAGATTGAATGGTAAATTCTGGTACTGTGATATACCAGGGGGTATCTAAGAAAAAAAATTTCTGCTTATTCTATCTGATATCCAAGTACATAGGTAATTATGTAATATGTATAAATAGCTAGCTACAGAACTTACAGGTGTTCAATTGAGAGGTCCAAATGGTCAAAGTTCGTCAGATTAATTGAAGGTCGTGAGCCATAAATGTTGAACTTTGAATGTTCAGTATTTGTTTTCCAAGATCTTTGATTAATTAGACGTGGACCTATATGTTTATGAATAAAATGATACCAAGATGGTATGGAAATAGAATGATGGATTGAATGGCAAATTCTGGTACTGTGATATAGCAGGGGGGTATCTACGAAAAAAAATCTGCTTATTCTATCTGATATCCAAGTACATAGGTAATATGTAATATGTATAAATAGCTACAGAACTTACAGGTGTTCAATTGAGGGGTCCAAATGGTCAAAGTTCGTCAGATTAATTGAAGGTCGTGACCCCTAAATGTTGAACTTTGAATGTTGAGTATAGAGATATATAATGTCCATGATTTTTACTCATTATTCTTATGAAATAGTGACACCTAATTAATATTATTGGCCTCAAAAAAACCTATTTTGGAGTGTTAAGTACCTACCTACAACTCGGTAGGTACCTATCTACATATAGTTATGATGGGTAGGTTCGTGATTAGCCTAATAGCTAGGTAAGATTTGAATTAGGTGTGGTAATATGGTTATGTACCTGCCATCCCACTACCAGATGAATTTGAACTTTTTGAACTCCTATTTGATAGAGGAAAGTGACCTATGTGGATCTCGATTAGGGACGAAGGACATTTTCAAGGCAGTCTTTATTTTTTATTTTATTTATTTTACACGCTAAGCAGCAAGGCCATGTGTGACAAGGCAGTCTGATTCTTCAAAAAAGAAATCAGATCTCTCCTTGAAAAATATCACACCGGTCCAACAACCAAAGAGTCATCGTCACAATTGAAATCAGAAATGAAAAGCAGCCCAATTTTCAAAGAATTCAGCCCTTTGACTTGAATATTAGTGCATTAGTGCTTCAATTGTCGAGGTCCCTTTATTTCAAGTAGGAACCTAACCCTTTATTTTCAACATAGCTCCACTTTATTGTTAATTTGTTTTTGAAATATTGAACATTCACTGAAGGATGCCTCTTTTTTGAAGTATCTCCATTTCAGGCCACCTTCCTCGAATTTTCAGTCCAAAGCTTCTCAAGACGAAATGCAATTATTGCTTCCAAGGTCGACCTCTTGTTTATTGAACATCAAAAAGTCTGATTTGTCAGTCTCAAATTTCTGAAAGATGAGCTCCATGGTTCTTTGATTCGATCAGGATAAAATATCCAACACTCCTTATAACCAACATGAACATGTAAAGTTGTTTAAATATGCAAAATTAATACATAATGTAAACGAATACATAAATATATAAAATTAAATATACATAATAATAGTATAATAAAATACAAACATATTGAAATAATGATACACTCATGTGCTAAATTTCGGGACAAATTGACTTTGGTACACACGGGGGCAGATTTCATCTAAAACAGATAAGGTTCGTTCTCGGAACGACTGGCTGTCTCCTATCCTGTCTTCGCTTCCGGGACGATAAGACCTTAGCAGTTACATCAAAACATCCCTCAAACATCGAACAGTTACATCCCTCTGTTAAAACCTCATCCTGTACGTACACATTGTATTTTCGTATCTTTTGTTTCGCAAATGAAATCCCACTAAAAAAGGTTTATTTAGCCTAAAATAAGGTTTATATTCGAAAGCAAAACAAGCAAAACCATAGTCTACAAACACTACACAAGTAGAACTACATAATGTGAATGTAGATTCGGGCAAACATGCAAACAGAAAGTTTGTTTTTCATGAGTTTCAATTTTCCGGTCAGGTAGTTAGTGTAGTTTTATCAATGTAGTGTAGTTACCTAGTTTATCAATGGAGTTTTTTTGATGCGAAGTCAACCGCTGGAACAAGTGATAATTGACGCCAATAAAAAGGGAAAAACAAAGATACTCATTGTAGAAGGAACTATGAGCTGTCTATGCAATGTATTTGTCTAATACACCTAGCTAGTGGAAAATATTACACGAGGTCTGTTGGCAGTCCAACAATTGGTCATTCCAGGCCAGATGGCCAGAATTTTGTCCAACTGGACTCGAGTGTTACTAGTTGACGCAGCTCAGCACCGGTAGTTTTTTGATGCGGTCAATAACTGGACTGCCCATTTTCTTCCTATGATCTAGTGTTGCCAGATATAGATGTAGATACCTAAGTATATAAATTAAATTTGAAATCTCATGTTGGAAAACCTCTGATTTGATTTCGGTAGAAAATCTGGTAAGCAATTCTGAAGTTTGATTGTCACTTAAGCAACGACGAACGGCGGTCTGACAGACATTGGTCGGAACCTATTTCTAGTTGACGCAGCTCAGCACCGGTAGTTTTTTGATGCGGTCAATAACTGGACTGCCCATTTTCTTCCTATGATCTAGTGTTGCCAGATAGATGTAGATACCTAAGTATAAGTATAAATTAAATTTGAAATCTCATGTTGGAAAACCTCTGATTTGATAAATATATTGATAGATTCTGACGTGACTTTGTGAAGATTCAATTTGATTTCGGTAGAAAACCTGGTAAGTAATTCTGAAGTTTGATTGTCACTCAAGCAACAGCGGTCTGACAGACATTGGTCGGAAGCTATTTCCGCCACACGTTCCGACTCGAGACCGTCCGTCAAACCGTTTTCCAGTATTCTGCTGAAAGTGAGGAATTTTCGAACACAATCCCAACCATAAATCAAATCGGGGGTTTTCCTGATGAAATTCTCACGGATATAGATAGATAGATAACTACTTACCTACGTAATTCAGGTGATTATATCAAAATGGATCTGTCCAGTGTCCATCTCTATTGTGAAGGAAATTCTTTTCTAAAAAATCTCACGCTAAAATGCCGGGTATATGTATGTACATTGCCGGGTATATGTATATGTTTGTACATATACTATACCCGGCAATTGAAGCGTTAGGGTTAGGGAGAGACAAGCAAAGTTTGGGGTTGCTTTATTCCTACCTTATACCCAAAAAAGGTATAGGTAGTATAACCCACCCTATCGATATCGACAGGGATTCCAAGTTATATCCGAATACCTATGTACATTATTTATGTAAGGTATGCAGATATTCCCTTGGTTGATATTCGTAGGTAGGTACATTTTGAGAGAATTCAGTGGTAAGTATTATGATCGTATACACTTTTCGTCATTTGATTATCCCCACTTCACTACCCTCAGTCTGTAGTTTCCCTGAAGAAATGCACTGTAGTACCGGGGTGGGCATTTCAGACGAATTTTCTGTCAAACTAAATAAATAAATAAAGTCTGTTGGGTTAAGCTTATACGAATCTAACATTTACTCATTATGTGCTTCTGCAATCTGCAATACACAAGACACTTTTTAATTTCCCACACTGTATGAATGGAAAAAAAAGTAATTAATTTCCATGTGTAGACCAGGGGAATCCAATTGGACTGGTGATTTTCTGCTGGTTCGGCATCACCTGAAATTTACTAGACAGAGCTTGACAGTCCAGATTCTGTCTCCATGTTAACATCACTGGCGTCTAGTACTAGTAACATTCCAGGCCAGTTAGGTTGTATGGCGCGCCATTTTGGATAGTTTAGTACAGGTGCTATCATCACGTCAAAAGAGGGGAAGCGATCTCCAGAAGAGGAGAAATTCCGAAAGGAAAAAAAACAACTTTTCCCAGAACTCTTCATTATCCAAATTCTAAAAGATTCTTTTTAAAAAAGGAAAAAAAATACAAAATACAAAATTACCCCCCTTTTTGTGATCCTAAAAAGGATAAAATTCCATACCTCGGCTGGGATTGAACCCACGCCCTCCTGTTTACCAGGCGAGTGCCTTGACCACTACACCACCGAGGCAGGATAATATATCAGTCGCGCTAGAGCAGGAAAAATGAGGACCAACGGAATTTTTCTTTTTCTTCTACGACTTCTAGATACCGAGATAAATCGATTGGTCAAATTATATTGAGGATAAAATTCCATACCTCGGCTGGGATTGAACCCACGCCCTCCTGTTTACCAGGCGAGCGCCTCGACCACCGAGGCAGGTTGTGAGGCAGGAAAAGCTTGAGATCTAGGTCTATCATACCATCTTAGTCAGTCTCTGAAATCCAGCCTGCCCTTACACATACTATGTACACAGAATCTGGCGAGGTGCTGTAAGTTCGTGTTATATTTGCTCGAACAAATTTATTCAGACTTTTCAAACATATACTGGTATGTAGCTCTCCGACCCTTTTTGTTTCTGGCAGGCAGGTGAGGTGGCGTGTATTTTTCAATAATTCTCGGGAGAAATTCTAGCGTTTTTTCCCTTCCAGCCCTTCCTTCCCAGACCGGAGTGAATAGATTTCCCATACCCCCAAACGAAACCCTTTTGAAGTACAGTTTTGGAAAAGTTTTGCTGAATTCGAATAGATTGCACCGTGTCATATGTTGTATAGTTAGTAGATATTAGATACATGTCTCTATTATTAACTTTTAGTGGATTCAAATGTTTTTGTATAACTGAGTTTACCATATCTTCATCTTGATTATTTATTTCATCGGAATGCCATTCATCAGGCGCTGTGATATATGGTCATCTATTTGTTTTATTATTAGTTTTTATATTACTCTTGCGAGTATGTGTGTTGAGAGTGGAAAATCTTGTCGGATGTTGTAAGGAGTTGTTGTTAGTTTGTAATATTTGTTTTGTAATGGGTATCTGTACAATTGTAAGTACATACATAGATGTTGTGTGAGATCTGTGAGTTATGTGTAGGTGTATTTATTGAGTATGTTTCCCTCTGTGGAAATTCAGGAAATGTATCAACTTACTTAGAGCATTTGAAATTCTGTAATCCATCAGCACAGATAGCTATGCCATTTATAATTTTATATCATTAGTAGTGTTGACATCTAACTGTTTTTCTAGAAATATTCTTAGTATTCTTCGATATTCTTGAAGCCTTAGGGATATTCTTGGACATCGATTTTATTTATTGAAGCCTTTTATGAATCTGAGAGAAATAACCATCTCAAGTACCATGTAAATCAGAAGGTCTGCGTTGAACATAAATTACCCACTGTCATCAGAAGAAATAGAAGATACACCTATCTATAGGTTTTAATCTAATAAATATCTAATATCTAATAGTCAGAAGTTATAATATGTTAGAAGTTATAATGTTATAAATAGTCATTAGTCGAACCCGAAAATTTGCCCCGAAATTTTCTCCCTCCATAATTGTTTCGGAAATTCGGGATTCGTAAATTCGAGTATCCCAAACCACCAATTCAATTGCCGGGTATATGTATGTACATATATATACCCGGCAATTGAAGCGTTAGGGTTAGGGAGAGACAAGCAAAGTTTGGGGTTGCTTTATACCTACTTTATACCCAAAATACGTATAGGTAGTATAACCTACCCTACCGATATCGACATGGGTTCCAAGTTATCTACTACCTATGTACAGAATATCTACCTATGTACATTATTTACCTATGTAAGGTATGCAGATATTCCCTTGGTTGATATTCGTAGGTACATTGAGAGAATTCAGTGGTAAGTATTATGATCGTATACACTTTTCGTCATTTGATTATCCCCACACTTCACTACCCTCAGTCTGTAGTTTCCCTGAAGAAATGCACTGTAGTACCGGGGTGGGCATTTCAGACGAATTTTCTGTCAAACTAAATAAATAAATAAATAAAGTCCTTTGGGTTAAGCTTATACGAATCTAACATTTACTCATTATCTGCTTCTGCAATCTGCAATACACAAGACACTTTTTAATTTCCCACACTGTATGAATGGAAAAAAAATGACATCTTCATTCATAATCATCATAATATTCTGCACACAATTCATACAACACGTGAAGAAATATACGTGAACAGCAAATCGGGTAGAAACGAATAATAACGAATACATAACATATAACGAATTATAACATATATTATAACGAAGCTACTGTGTGTTATATACCGAATAGAACTTACAACACAATAGCGTGCAAAAGATTACATTGGAAAAGGTAAAAAGGGAGTGAGTGAGAGAGAAAATACATGTTAGAGAGAGAGAGATAGAGAGATAATACATGCTAGAGAGAGAGAGAGAGAGAGAGAGAGATAGATAGAGATAATACATGTTAGAGAGAGTAAAAGGGAAAGAGAAAGGTAAAAGAGGGAGAGAGAGAGTGGAGGGTAAGTAGTGCGAGAGAGAGAGAAATATTAGGGAGTGAGAGAGAAGAATAGGGAGGGAGGTAGAGAGAGAGACAGAGCGCAAGTGAGCGAGAGAAAGGAAGAGAGAGAGAGAGAGAGAGAGAGAGAAAGAGCGAGCGAGCAGAGAACAAAAACATAAGAACAAGCATTAGGCTTTAGAAATCATGAGAGAGATAAAAGGTGTGATGAGAGTGTAAGAGAGAGAGCGAGAGAGGGAAAGATATATGTATAGAGAGAAATTGGAGAAAGAGAAAGAAAGGTATGAGAGAGAGTGTGGGAGTCAAGGGAGATTGGGAGGTAAGAGAGACAGAGAGCATCAAGGGATTTGTGGATAAAATTGGGGCACACATAATATGAGTTAGGAACCAAAATATTTTCTGGTCCAGTATTAGACTTCCCAGCTTCCCACAAAAGAAGATAAATCTCTCTCTCTCTCTCTCTCTCTCTCTCTCTCTCTCTCCCCCCCCGCCCCCCCAAAAAAGGATAACTCTCTCTCTCTCTCTCTCTCTCTCTCTCTCTCTCTCTCTCTCTCTCTCTCTCTCGCCCCTGTTCTTCAATTTTGGGACCATAAGACTTCTATAGGTTCAGTTCCCTCTATCAAACCTCATAAAAGAGGCAAAAACAGTCGTACTAAAACTGAAAACTCAGCACTTCTTTCGTCAATTTTCTCCCATGACTACATTCGAATACAATCTAATACTTAGCTAATCGGTAGGATTAACATCTTCTGAGTAGGTACCATTACATCATGTCTATTGGTATTCCATCCGTTGATTACATCTTCAGTTTTATTGATTATGACTGGATAAAATCTCTTGGATATATTTTTAGATTTATTGATTGAATCTGAATGGAATTTTACTACGAAACATTATGAAGATATTATGTACTTCTAATATGTGTTTTATTAGTATTTAATATTTATGTATGTATCTACAATCAGGCCCGTATGAAGGATTTTATTGAGGGGGTACCCATGTTTGCCCAAATGTCCAAGTTGTGAACCCGCTACCGACAACGCTTAAAAGGCGCACTACCCATTGAGCTAGCTGGACTAGCTCTGTGGATTTATTTTCACTCCACTGTATATCTCTATAACTCTCTAGTTCTTGCTGACAGTCTAAACTTATACTTCTAGACTTCTATCTAATCTAAAGATACTTTTATCTAAAAAAAAGCACTACTTATAGTTATATATAGTTATATAGTTATATTAGGTACCAATAGGTTATAGACATATTCTTCTTCATCAGGTGTCTTTGCGTTAGGTATATTTATAAATTTTATAGCTATAATCATCTTTATCTTTTCTTCCAGCAGGTTCTTCATCTTGATTATTTATTTCATCGGAATGCCATTCATCAGGCGCTGTGATATATGGTCATCTATTTGTTTTATTATTAGTTTTTATCTTGCGAGTATGTGTGTTGAGAGTGGAAATTCTTGTCGGATGTTGTAAGGAGTTGTTGTTAGTTTGTAATATTTGTTTTGTAATGGGTATCTGTACAAATATATATATGATCTGTGAGTTATGTGTAGGTGTATTTATTGAGTATGTTTCCCAAAGTAAGAAACGAGAGAGTGCTAGAAATGGTAAACGGCCCAAACGAAACCCTTTTGAAGTACAGTTTTGGAAAAGTTTTGCTGAATTTGAATAGATTGCACCGTGTCATATGTTGTATAGTTAGTAGATATTAGATACATGTCTCTATTATTAATTTTTAGTGGATTCAAATGTTTTTGTATAACTGAGTTTACCATGGCCCAAACGAAACCCTTTTGAAGTACAGTTTTGGAAAAGTTTTGCTGAATTTGAATAGATTGCACCGTGTCATATGTTGTATAGTTAGTGGATATTAGATACTTGTCTCTATTATTAGTGATTCAAATGTTTTTGTATAACTGAGTTTACCATGGACAGTGGGAAGATTGGACCTTTGGGGATTTGAATGGAAATGTATCTCCCTGAAATGGTTCATTAGCGGATTTCTGGTTCACTTGATCAGGTCTACCTGATACCAGATGAGCACACACTCAGTAGACCTGATAGGTACGGCTGAAAAGGTCTGTCTGTCAGGTCTATCTGATACCTCATGAGAACCATACAGTGGGAAGATTGGAACTTTGGGGATTTGAATGGAAATGTATCTCCCTGAAATGGTTCATTAGCGGATTTCTGGTTCACTTGATAAGGTCTGCCTGATACCAGATGAGCACGCACTCAGTAGACCTGATAGGTACGGCTGAAAAGGTCTGTCTGTCAGGTCTATCTGATATCTGATGAGAACACACTCAGGTAGACCTGACAAGCGGACTTGATCAGGTGTAGGTACCTGTCAGGTCTGCCTGATAGTGAGTCGCTGGCCCAATGTGTAGATGGGTTGTTAAATTTTGATCTAGCGTTACTTGAAGTGCGTCACCTGTTGATTTATGTGGGTGTAGCCCCATTGTTTAGTACGGAACTAACTAACCAACCATTATCAGCAGATTATCTCCAGTCTAAACATATCCCCGCGTAAACTCCGATACCATGCACCATAGCCATAATGATAAATTAAAAATTATGCAGCCTTATCTTGAGTTTCCTTATCAAACGCAAATATTTTTTCGCGAGCTAGGATCAACAATGTTTTCTGTTGTTTGGAACATGGCATTCCTCTGCCATGTTTTCATTTGAAAATCTAGGCTAAATGGATTTAGTGTACTCTGTAACTTTCTGTATACACACCTACACCTATAATTACTTTCTTTCTTATGCCCGCTCACACTGACAGATCTATAATAGGTCTGACAAAGCGCGGTCTGTCAGATAGTCCGAACGTGTGTGGCCAAGAGAAGCATGAGTCTGCCAGACCGTCTCAGACACCGCAATTTAAAGCTTTTTTTGTCAGCCTAGTTCGCTTGGTTGGTAGCGCGTCTGCCTTGCAAGCGCTAGGTCGCGGGTTCGATTCCCGGCCGGGACGGATTTTATCCTGAACGGATAATGTTCGTTCTCGGAACGACTGACTTTGTCCCATCCTGTCTTCCTTCTCTCTTCAATTTCAGGACATAAGAACTTAGCAGTTACAGTTCCCTCTGTCAAACCTCTAAAAAAAAGTAGCCTACTGCTGGAGTAAAGGGACTTTTCAGTCCTATGCGAGATGCGAGCAGTATAAATGTGCACTATTATTATAGTGCCTAATAGTGAAGTATCACAACACATCTCCGACAACAATCCTTGGTGACATAACACGGTCTGACATGATGCCTGGTAATCATGATGTTCATGCTAATGATACGACAACGCCGGAAGTCACAGAATCAAATAAAACATTCTGCAAACGAATTCTGTCCTGTGTAACAATGACCGGGCCAGGGGCGGAGCTAGAAGGGTTTCCAAGTCCCTGACGGAGCTAGAAGGGTTTCCAAGGTGATGAATCAGGGATTGAGGAATTCCAAGTCCTTGATGATTTGAGAATTTGACCACAATAATAGTATAGTAGCCTACTGCTGGAGTAAAGGGACTTTTCAGTCCTATGCGAGCAGTATAAATAAGCACTATTATTGTATTGATGAATCGGCTGTATACTAGTTGGTTAAGTCAGTCATTTCATCCTTCTTCTTTCTGCGTAAAGGTTACAAGAGGGTCAAATCAATACGAAAAGGAAAGAATAAAGCTATCAGAAGTCTGTCAGGATCCCCATTGTTAATCCTGAACAAAGAAGTTTTCAAAAGGAAAAGCCTACACTATGGTGACCTTCTGCAAACAAATTCTGTCCTGTGTAACAATGACCGGGCCAGGGACGGAGCTAGAAGGGTTTCCAAGTCCCTGACGGAGCTAGAAGGGTTTCCAAGTGATGAATCAGGGATTGAGGAATTCCAAGTCCTTGATGATTTGAGAATTTGACCACAATAATAGTAGTAGCCTACTGCTGGAGTAAAGGGACTTTTCAGTCCTATGCGAGCAGTATAAATAATCACTATTATTGTATTGTTATTATTGTATTGATGAATCGGCTGTATACTAGTTGGTTAAGTCAGTCATTTTAGTCTTCTTCTTGCTGCGTAAAGGTTACAAGAGGGTCAAATCAATACGGAAAGGAAAGAATAAGGCTATCAGAGGTCTGTCAGGATCCGGATTGTTAATCCTGAACAAAGAAGTTTTCAAAAGGAAAGCCTACACTATGGTGACCTTCCATACCCCAACGACATCGATTTTTTGGTAACTGTTGGTCTTACGATACCTATAAGGTACGTTATAGGTATCAAAAGGCGATTACCCAAACAAAAATATTTTTAGGGTAGTGTAGAGCTTAAGAGGACGGAATTTGTTGTTTAAAACTTACGGAATTCGTGGTCGACTACCTGAGGTAAATCGGAACTTGGTAACGGTAAAGACCGGTCGATGGACATTACTGGAAACACATCCACTCTCTCTTTTTCTATCTTCTTCTTCTTCGATTTCAGGAAAATCCTTTGATGTGGATCGAATTTGGTCGACCATAGTGTAGACACTGCGCTCTTCAAGACAAAAAATTTGGTTACAAAACGACCCTGACTGGGGTATGGCTACAAAGTTCTATCACAACATGTCTCTCATCTATCTGCTCTGTGTTGTATTGTTTTATGATACCCCATTAAGTCCTCAGATAAACTGGAGTAGAGCTCGATATTATCTGACTATCTCATATTTTGTTATTACCGAAATATTACATATATATACTATCTAGTATGTATCTATGTATGCACATATTCCTATGTATCTAGGTAGATATTACCTACCTATTTGGAAATTTCATTGGTCCTAATGTTATTACTGTACATATTTGTCAGGAATTTAATTTTTTCCTAATGTTGTTATTACCTATTATTTGTTGGGAATTTCATTGGGTCTAATCTCTGATGATGATCTAAAACGTGTACCTACAAAGTTTTTAAATAAATTTTCCGGTCAGGTAGTTAGTGTAGTTTTATCAATGTAGTGTAGTTACCTAGTTTATCAATGGAGTTTTTTTGATGCGAAGTCAACTGCTGGAACAAGTGATAATTGACGCCAATAAAAAGGGAAATACAAAGATATCCATTGTAGAAGGAACTATGAGCTGTTTATGCAATGCATTTGTCTAATACACCTAGCTAGTGGAAAATATTACACGAGGTCTGTTGGCAGTCCAACAATTGGTCATTCCAGGCCAGATGGCCAGAATTTTGTCCAACTGGACTCGAGTGTTACTAGTTGACGCAGCTGAGCACCGGTAGTTTTTTGATGCGGTCAATAACATTGGACTGCCCATTTTCTTCCGATGATCTAGTGTTGCCAGATATAGATGTAGATACCTAAGTATATAAATTAAATTTGAAATCTCATGTTGGAAAACCTCTGATTTGATAAATATATTGATAGATTCTGACGTGACTTTCTTTGTGAAGATCCAATTTGATTTCAAATTTGATTTCGGTAGAAAACCTGGTAAGTAATTCTGAAGTTTGATTGCCACTCAAGCAACAGCGGTCTGACAGACATTGGTCGGAAGTCGGAAGCTATTTCCGCCACACACGTTCCGACTCGAGACCGTCCGTCAAACCGTTTTCCAGTATTCTGCTGAAAAACTCAGGAGGAATTTTTGAACACAATCCAAACCATATATCAAATCGGGGGTTTTCCTGATGAAATTCTCACGGATATAGATAGAGTATTCTGCTGAAAAACTCAGGAGGAATTTTTGAACACAATCCAAACCATATATCAAATCGGGGGTTTTCCTGATGAAATTCTCACGAATATAGATAGATATTAGATAACTACTTACCTACGTAATTCAGGTGATTATATCAAAATGGATCTGTCCATCTCTATTGTGAAGGAAATTTTTTTCTAAAAAATCTCACGCTAAACCCTCCCCACCTCCCCTTTTTTGGTGACTTTGTACCCTGGGACATTATGCTACTTGGTTAGAATTTATCTCTCTCTAGACTCTCTCTCTCTCTTTCTCTGTCTTTCCCTTTCTCTTTCTCTCTTTCCTGAGCTCTGCTTCTCTCTCTCTCTCTCTTCGTTCTTTGTCTCTCCTTTGCAGTGTGGATTTACGAGTATGCATGAATTTTCCCATATACATACATCTCTCACTTTTTTTCCTCTCCCTCTCTCTCTCTCATCTTTTGGTCTCTTTCTTGATCAGGTCTACCTGATACCAGATGAGCACACACTCAGTAGACCTGATAGGTACGGCTGAAAAGGTCTGTCTGTCAGGTCTATCTCATACCTGATGAGAAAACACTCAGGTAGACCTGACAAGCGGACTTGATCAGGTGTAGGTACCTGTCATGTCTACCTGATAGTGAGTCGCTGGCCCAATGTGTAGATGGGTTGTTAAATTATGATCTAGCGTTACTTGAAGTGCGTCACCTGCTGATTTATGTGGGCGTAGACCCATTGTTTAGTACGGAACTAACTAACCAACCATTATCAGCAGATTATCTCCAGTCTAAACATATGTACAGTGAGCTGAAGAGATTAACCCAAGACAGAGAAGCATGGAGAAGAGTTGCCAACCAATCCTTGGATTGAGATGATAGATAGATAGGGTTTCCCTCTGTGGAAATTCAGGAAATGTATCAACTTACTTAGAGCATTTGAAATTCGGTAATCCATCAGCTAAGATAGCTATGCCATTTATAATTGCATATCATTAGTAGTGTTGACATCTAACTGTTTTTCTAGATATGCCATTTATAATTTTATATCATACCATAGCCATAATGATAAATTATGCAGCCTTATCTTGAGTTTCCTTATCAAACGCAAATATTTTTTCGCGAGCTGGGATCAACAATGCTTCTGTTTGTTTGGAACTTGGAACATGGCAAATCTCTGCCATGTTTTCATTTGAAAATCTAGGCTAAATGGATTTAGTGTACTGTGTAACTTTCTGTATACACATATACACCTATAATTACTTTCTTTCTTATGCCCCTTCACACTGACAGATCACCATAGCCATAATGATAAATTATGCAGCCTTATCTTGAGTTTCCTTATCAAACGCAAATATTTTTTCGCGAGCTGGGATCAACAATGTTTCTGTTTGTTTGGAACATGGCAAATCTCTGCCATGTTTTCATTTGAAAATCTAGGCTAAATGGATTTAGTGTACTCTGTAACTTTCTGTATACACATGTACACCTATAATTACTTTCTTTCTTATGCCCGCTCACACTGACAGATCTATAATAGGTCTGACAAACCGCGGTCTGTCAGATAGTCCGAACGTGTGTGGCCAAGAGAAGCATGAGTCTGCCAGACCGTCTCAGACACCGCAATTTAAAGCTTTTTTGTCAGCCTAGTTAGCTTGGTTGGTAGCGCGCCTGCCTTGTAAGCGCTAGGTCGCGGGTTCGATTCCCGGCCGGGACGGATTTTATCCTAAACGGATAATGTTCGTTCTCGGAACGACTGACTTTGTCCCATCCTGTCTTCCTTCTCTCTTCAATTTCGGGACATAGGACCTTAGCAGTTACAGTGCCCTCTGTCAAACCTGTTTAAAAAAAAGTAGCCTATACTGCTGGAGTAAAGGGACTTTTCAGTCCTAGATAGTCCGAACGTGTGTGGCCAAGAGAAGCATGAGTCTGCCAGACCGTCTCAGACACCGCAATTTAAAGCTTTTTTTGTCAGCCTATTAGTTAGCTTGGTTGGTAGCGCGTCTGCCTTGTAAGCGCTAGGTCGCGGGTTCGATTCCCGGCCGGGACGGATTTTATCCTGAACGACTGACTTTCTATCCTGTCTTCCTTCTCTCTTCAATTTCGGGACATAACTTAGCAGTTACAGTTCCCTCTGTCAAACCTCTAAAAAAGTAGCCTACTGCTGGAGTAAAGGGACTTTTCAGTCCCATGCGAGCAGTATAAATGTGCACTATTATTATAGTGCCTAATAGTGAAGTATCACGACACATCTCCGACAACTATCCTTGGTGACATAACACGGTCTGACATGATGCCTGGTAATCATGATGTTCATGCTAATGATACGACAGTGCCGGAAGTCACAGAATCAAATAAAACATTCTGCAAACAAATTCTGTCCTGTGTAACAATGACCGGGCCAGGGACGGAGCTAGAAGGGTTTCCAAGTCCCTGACGGAGCTAGAAGGGTTTCCAAGTCCCTGACGGAGCTAGAAGGGTTTCCAAGTCCCTGACGGAGCTAGAAGGGTTTCCAAGTGATGAATCAGGGATTGAGGAATTCCAAGTCCTTGCCTAGTCACAAGAGTGTCCACTAATACTAATTACACAGCTCAGTGAATATTAAGCAGAATATATGTGCATATACCTATGAGAGCTCGTATTAACATGTTTATGCTGATAGGGTAAGTGTACCATTTATTCGCCCACCTAAAAAACGTACCATTCATTGGCCCACCTGTACCATACGAATTTGACCACAATAATAGTAGTAGCCTACTGCTGGAGTAAAGGGACTTTTCAGTCCTATGCGAGCAGTATAAATAATCACTATTATTGTATTGTTATTATTGTATTGATGAATCGGCTGTATACTAGTTGGTTAAGTCAGTCATTTTAGTCTTCTTCTTGCTGCGTAAAGGTTACAAGAGGGTCAAATCAATACGGAAAGGAAAGAATAAGGCTATCAGAGGTCTGTCAGGATCCGGATTGTTAATCCTGAACAAAGAAGTTTTCAAAAGGAAAGCCTACACTATGGTGACCTTCCATACCCCAACGACATCGATTTTTTGGTAACTGTTGGTCTTACGATACCTATAAGGTACGTTATAGGTATCAAAAGGCGATTACCCAAACAAAAATATTTTTAGGGTAGTGTAGAGCTTAAGAGGACGGAATTTGTTGTTTAAAACTTACGGAATTCGTGGTCGACTACCTGAGGTAAATCGGAACTTGGTAACGGTAAAGACCGGTCGATGGACATTACTGGAAACACATCCACTCTCTCTTTTTCTATCTTCTTCTTCTTCGATTTCAGGAAAATCCTTTGATGTGGATCGAATTTGGTCGACCATAGTGTAGACACTGCGCTCTTCAAGACAAAAAATTTGGTTACAAAACGACCCTGACTGGGGTATGGCTACAAAGTTCTATCACAACATGTCTCTCATCTATCTGCTCTGTGTTGTATTGTTTTATGATACCCCATTAAGTCCTCAAACCACAATAATAGTAGTAGCCTACTGCTGGAGTAAAGGGACTTTTCAGTCCTATGCGAGCAGTATAAATAAGCACTATTATTATATTGTTATTATTGTATTGATGAATCGGCTGTATACTAGTTGATTAAGTCAGTCATTTTAGTCTTCTTCTTGCTGCATAAAGGTTACAAGAGGGTCAAATCAATACGGAAAGGAAAGCATGAAGCTGGCTATCAGAGGTCTGTCAGGATCCGGATTGTTAATCCTGAACAAAGAAGTTTTCAAAAGGAAAGCCTGCACTATGGTGACCTATACCATATCCCAACGACATCGATTTTTTGGTAACTGTTGGCCTTTTGGTAACTGTTGGCCTTTTGGTAACTGTTGGCCTTTTGGTAACTGTTGGCCTTTTGGTAACTGTTGGCCTTACGATACCTAATAAGGTACGTTATATCAAAAGGCGATTACCTAAACAGAAATATTTTTAGAGTAGTGTAGAGCTTAAGGGGACTGAATTTGTTGTTTAAAACTTACGGGATTCGTGGTCGACTACTTGAGGTAAATCGGAACTTGTTAATGCTGACGACCGGTCGATTGACGTTATTTGCAACTAGTACATTCCTTTTTTCATCTTCTTCTTTGATTTCAGCAAAATCCTTTGATCTGAATCGACTTTGGTCGATAAATATTATAGTATATAAACGCTCTTCAAGTCACAAAATTCGGTTACAAAACGACCCTGACTGGGGTATGGCTACAAAGTTCTATCACAACATCTCTATTGTCTATCTGCTCTGTGTTGTATTGTTTTATGATACCCCATTAAGTCCTCAGATAAACTGGAGTAGAGCTCGATATTATCTGACTATCTCATATTTTGTTATTACCGAAATATTACATATATATACTATCTAGTATGTATCTATGTATGCACATATTCCTATGTATCTAGGTAGATATTACCTACCTATTTGGAAATTTCATTGGTCCTAATGTTATTACTGTGTACATATTTGTCAGGAATTCAAATTTTTCCTAATGTTGTTATTATTATTTGTTGGGATGTTGGGAATTTCATTGGGTCTAATCTCTGATGATGATCTAAAACGTGTACCTACAAAGTTTTTAAATAAATTTTCCGGTCAGGTAGTTAGTGTAGTTTTATCAATGTGGTGTAGTGTAGTTTTATCAATGTAGTGTAGTTACCTAGTTTATCAATGGAGTTTTTTTGATGCGAAGTCAACCGCTGTTACCGCTGGAACATGTGATAATTGACGCCAATAAAAAGGGAAAAACAAAGATACTCATTGTAGAAGGAACTATGAGCTGTTTATGCAATGCATTTGTCTAATACACCTAGCTAGTGGAAAATATTACACGAGGTCTGTTGGCAGTCCAACAATTGGTCATTCCAGGCCAGATGGCCAGAATTTTGTCCAACTGGACTCGAGTGTTACTAGTTGACGCAGCTGAGCACCGGTAGTTTTTTGATGCGGTCAATAACATTGGACTGCCCATTTTCTTCCGATGATCTAGTGTTGCCAGATATAGATGTAGATACCTAAGTATATAAATTAAATTTGAAATCTCATGTTGGAAAACCTCTGATTTGATAAATATATTGATAGATTCTGACGTGACTTTCTTTGTGAAGATCCAATTTGATTTCAAATTTGATTTCGGTAGAAAACCTGGTAAGTAATTCTGAAGTTTGATTGCCACTCAAGCAACAGCGGTCTGACAGACATTGGTCGGAAGTCGGAAGCTATTTCCGCCACACACGTTCCGACTCGAGACCGTCCGTCAAACCGTTTTCCAGTATTCTGCTGAAAAACTCAGGAGGAATTTTTGAACACAATCCAAACCATATATCAAATCGGGGGTTTTCCTGATGAAATTCTCACGGATATAGATAGTAGATAACTACTTACCTACGTAATTCAGGTGATTATATCAAAATGGATCTGTCCATCTCTATTGTGAAGGAAATTTTTTTCTAAAAAATCTCACGCTAAACTGGCATTATGGTAGCCTAGTGCGTACGAGCGTGTAATTAATTTCCATGTGTAGACCAGGGGAATCCAATTGGACTGGTGATTTTCTGCTGGTTCGGCATCACCTGAAATTTACTAGACAGCGCTTGACAGTCCAGATTCTGTCTCCATGTTAACATCACTGGGTCTGGAGTTTAGTAACATTCCAGGCCAGTTAGGTTGTATGGCGCGCCATTTTGGATAGTTTAGTACAGGTGCCATCACGTCAAAAGAGGAAAAGCGATCTCCAGAAGAGGAGAAATTCCGAAAGGAAAAAAAAAACAACTTTTCCCAGAACTCTTCAAATTCTAAAAGATTCTTTTTAAAAAAGGAAAAAAAAAAATACAAAATACAAAATTACCCCCTTTTTGTGATCCTAAAAAAAAAAAGAAAAAAAAAATCCACACTTAACGCGGGGTACCTAACCTGACTATTATTATAGTGCCTAATAGTGAAGTATCACGACACATCTCCGACAACTATCCTTGGTGACATAACACGGTCTGACATGATGCCTAGTAATCATGATGTTCATGCTAATAACTTTTATTCTGATGGGATAATGTTCGTTCTCGGAACGGCTGGCTTTCTCCTCTCCTGTCTTCCTTCTCTCTTCGATTTCGGGACGATGAAACCATATAGCAGTTACAGTTCCCTCTGTCAAACTTCTTAAAAAGAAATGGATTTGGACTTTCAATATTCTCATGAAATTTCTTTCCTAGCCAGCGAATTGGGGCTGCGATAGTACATTGAACGCTCCGGTTCCCAATGAATCAGAGAAGTTGAGCAATAGCAACCTTTGGCGTTGTTAGAAACCATTTGATTAATTGGGTTTCTTCTGATTTTCCCAGCCCCACTCAGGCTGGGTAAAGTTAGCGCGAAGAGGCCGAACACCGGCCTTCGAATGAAGGTTGAAGCCCGCATTACTAAAAACCTCCGCATCAGTTATACCCTGACTTTGAACAAAAATAGAAGTAGGCTCATCCCGAAAAAAGACTCAACCAAAGAAAAACCTTACTTTAATTTGTCAATATCTTTGTCCTCTACCTCCTTCTTCTGAGTTCTGACTCACCATAAACGTTTTCCAACCATGGAACAACTTAACCATCGAAGCTGTCTCACTTTGCCTGACGTTCCCCGATTTCTTCAAGGTACTAAAACAGCAAAAAGTCCGTATCAGATCGCTCGATCTTTGCTTTTTGTTTCACTTAATTGGTTTCATTGCAAGTTTCGAAAGCACTTGGGTATAATTGCTCTTTCTAATTGTTTCAGTCGGTATTTTATGACGTCTCTCTCCTTTCTTTTTCTCTCCCTCCCTCTCTCTCTCTCTCTCTCTCCCTCTCTCTCTCTCTCCCCCTCTCTCTCTCTTTCTCATATCCCTAACAAGCCTTCAGAATTCGTAGATTATCTTTTAGTACCCTGTCTGCTTAATCTCTTCTTACGTAGGCTTAATCTATGCTTATTGCTTAATGTATCTCTGCTTATATTACAGGCTTATCTCCTGAGCTTAAACTTTATTAATCTCTTTTTCCCCTCCCCTTTCTCCTCCTTTGCTCCTGAAATTCCCCCCTCTCCCAACCAGGTATCTCTAACTTCTTTCCTCTTCTCCCTTCTGTACCGACATTATACCTCCTAAACATCCTTCTTCCTTGTAGCTTGTACTAATGTTGAAATTTGGGAACGCTCCTACAAAGTATATCCTTGTATTTTATTCAGGTAGGTACCTACATAATTATGTGTAGGTACTAGCTAGTAGCTAGGTATTTTATCTTTGAATATTTCAGCAGGGGTAGAGCCAACAGAGGCGGTGTTATTAATGGCAGAGATTCATCTTCCTGTTCTACAGAAGCAAAGGCATGCATTAGGCATCAAATGGTTGAATACTTTTTCCGAGACTAATGCCGCCCCCTCACGTTCACACGGTCTGACAAACTAGGCCACTCCGACTTAAGTCTGTCAGACGATCTGAGAGGCGTGAGTGCCTGGCATAATATGTGAGTCAGAAAAGACAAGTTGCTAGTAACGGGGCGAACTTTATCCCAAACCGATAATTTTCGTTCTCGGAACGGCTGGGCTTTCTCCAGTCCTGTCCTTGGATTTCGGGACGATAAGACCTCCGTTAGTTCGTGGGTAGGACGTCTGTCTTGAGGGCTCTGTCGTGGGTTTGTTTTCTGCCCCGGGGCGAACTTTATACGACATTGATAATCATGGTGTTTCCAGAATGGCTGGCTTTCTCCAGTCCTGTTTCCTGTTTTTGATTCTTCGATAGCGGAACGATGAGACTTTCGTTGTTACAGATCCTTCTATCAAAATTCTTCAGTCCCTTATACCTTTTTATTTTGTAATAATAAAGGAAGGACGGACTAAAAAGGCTAAAAGCATTGCCTTTTAAGTATCGTTTCTACTTATGTGTTAAAGTTAGAAGCCGCCAAGTAACTTCTTGATAATTTTATTGTCATGCTTAGAATGCCTATAGTGGTATCTTTATTTGATTTCAAGAGAAAATTTCACTGGGATTTTCTCTTTAGTCTATCCTCTTAACACAATCTAGGTACTACTTTTATTTTTCAGGTCGTCTGCGTCAGGCGAGGAAAATCCTAGAGACCCCCGGTATGAAGCTGAGACCAGAACGATTGAATCAAATCATCGACTATTATGTATCTTCTGGATCTACGGATAAAATTGAAAATCTACTCAAGGTAAGAAAAATGAAGTAATGTTGAGTGGAATTGATTGAACCGTTTGGTCACCCCCTTATCATCATACTAAATCATTGTTCCCAGTCAAAAAAAAATCTAAAGGTATGTCTACACTACAGTTGCCTAAATTAACTTCGACTAGAACCCATGAAATTAGGTAAAGCGTGCTTGCATAGTGGCGCTACCTAACGGACGAAAAAAACAACTGCGTAAAGTTTGACGTCACACATATTTGAACTCTTTCATTAGGACGGAAAATAAAAATTGAATTCTCGACCTTTTACAGTTATTTTTTCGGAGTTTTGACCTCAGATTTGGATTTTTTAAACTTTTTACATAGGAATCCACCATTTATTTAATTATTTATTATTTTTACCCATTTGCAATTGCTCCATTCATTGAATTCACAGATTTCCTGTCCGATCATCTCTTCTCATCCTAGTTCTTACCTCCTCCGTATTTTCCTTACCTTCTCCTCTGCTATTCCCGTTTTCTCCTCTATTTCCATTCTACCTTTTCGTTCATTTCCACCTCCTCTACTCTTCCCACCGTTTCTTTTCCATCTCCTTTTGCACTTCCCCTTTCATCCATTCCTTCTCTTCCACTCACGTCAATTAAGTTTCTCATTCACATCAGACTCATCCCTTGTCCCTTTTCCCTCATCCAATCAATATCATTATCATCTCCACTGAGTATTGCATTAAACTGTTCAGGACCGGAGGGAATTTCTCACTTACCGCAAAATCCCTCTCTTGGAAACTAAAATACCTCGACCTGTCCGAAAAATCCCTCCCGTGACCGAAAAATCCCGTATCTTGTTCGAGACAAATACCGGTTGTCCCTTTCCCAGTAGCCGGGTCTCCCAGTCAAACAGACAAGAGGGATTTTCCGCCTATCCTACTTTCTACCCGGAAAATCTCTACCTTGTCCGAAAAATCCCGCATCTTATACTTATCCGAGAGAAGTAGACACCTACTGCCTCTCCATCTCCCACAGTTGATAAGAAGAGGGAATTTTCTACCAAACCCTGCCTTCACCCCGAAAAATCCCTCCCTTACCCAAAATAAGTACCTCTCCCTCTCCACCCCAAATACAATTAGTCTCTCCTTTTTACGTTTCCCACCCCCAAAACCCGTCTTTTTCTACTAAAAATCCCTCTTCTCCTAGAGAAATACCGATACTCTCCCTCCATTTTCTACTTTCCCTTCCGCAAACCCCCTCTTATCCGAGATAAATACTCTCCCTCCCTCACTTCCCGTCTTTCTGTTGATCCTCCTTCTTTCTCCCCTCCCGTAATACAGTTTCTTCTTCCCTTCCACATTTTTCACCCCGAAAAACTGCCCTTTCCCTCTTATCCAAGACAAATACTGATATCCCCCCCCAAACTCCTCTTTTCCCACTAAAATCCCTCTTGTCCGAGATAAATATTCTCCCCCCCCTTCCCTCCCTCCTCTACTCTTCCCCTCTTTCTGTTGATGTTGACAACTTCCCCTCCCCTCCCGATGGATCAAGTTGATAACTTGGCATGGGATTCCAACTCTCTAATTCAATTTTCGCACATATTAAACAACAATTTGAAACTCACTCCCGCCCGATGATGTGTGAAAAAGGGATGAGATGGGATAGGAAGGGATAAAGGTGGGATTGAAAGGGATCGGGGTTCGGATTTCGACCGTGGGAAATTTTTCGCGGTCAAATTTTTCGGACACCAGGGGTTGCCAAAATGTGACGCGTTGGGTCGGTGAAGCGTGATACCCTACATGTGACTATTATTGTTTCATTACAAATTTTCATGGTTTATTAAAAATTAAAGTGATCCCTAGGGCAATTTAAACCTAGACCCTCGAAAAATGGAGTGTGCCTGAAGGCATGTGATGTGTTCCCATTCACTCAACCCCAGGCTTAAACCATAATAATTATCATACTATCTACCTTGATTTAAGCTTTATCCATCATCATCGAAAGTCTAGCCCCAACTGAGCAGGTACGGTCTGTGACGAATTCTCGGACTTCGAATTCCCGGAAGAGTTGAGGTTTCCGCTTTCTTATCTTCCCCAATTCCTGGCATTTTACAATCGCAAGACACAAAAGAAAAGCGCCACCCTTTTCCGTTTTAGTTCATCAAGGCACCCAGATGAGATAGGAATGTCGTGTTCTGTGACAGATTCTCCTCAGGATTTTGAACTTTCGGGACAGCTTAACTTCCGCTTTCTTGTTTTCTGTCACGCAATTCCTGGAATTCTACATCTTCTGTCACCCAATTCCTACAATCGTAAGATAAGAAACAAAAGACAACGGAAAGCTTCAGCATTTCCGCCTAAAATTCATCAAAGCCTCACGCCCCCTTCTATGGAATTCCTGGCGTTGCTGTGAATTGTGATGGTTTCTGTTGAAAGTTCTCCCATCAAGAGCCCATGTGGAGACAAATTGTAAGGCCTATCGCACAATGAAAGCGTAGTTACACGACTTTTTTAGGCGGAGAGTAGTCGCTCCGCTTAAAATTCAAATATGTGAAAATGATAGAGACATCTCACACTCTAGAGACCTTCGTCGCGCGACTCTAGTGTTAGAGATATGAATCATAGGAGGCATTGCGCGACTCTGCGCTACAAAAAGTTGCGCGACTACGCTGTCAAAGTGTGACAGGCCTAATTCATGGAAGTTGTACAGATGAGCTCCCGTTTTTGTCTTTTCAATTAATCGTTTCCGCTTTTCTTCGCTGAAAAACTTCCCGTTAAAGTTTTTTTCATCCTTTAAAAGTCACTTCCTGGAAACTCGCTTTTTTTTAAAAAAAAAAAAAAAAAAAAAAACAACAACAATAAGAACAACAATTTGTTGATCCTAATCAACCATTTGTGAGTCGAAACCTGACTTAGCGTAGATTTTGATGTTTACATTTTACGTTTTTTCCTTTTTTTGGTCTCCCCGCCAACACTACCTATCAATTACTCACACCCATAGGCCATATCAAATATTCATGGGGGGGGAGTCCCATATCCCTTGTTTATGAGGGCATAACTATTTAATTGACATTGCTCTTTTATAGCTTTCTCCGGGAATAAAAATGGAGTTTTTATTTGCGTGACGGATGTAATTTCGCAACATTAGGGGACGGACGGGCTGGCTGAGTCAGCTTTCGGAAAGAAGTCTTTTTGACTTTTGGCATTCTCATGGAATTTCTTCCCTTAGCTAGCCAACAGCGTAAAGCCTCGGCGCGGCGCGGTGATAGCCCATTGATCACAGTTCCCAATGAATCAGCGGAGTTTAATTAATAGCAACGTTTGGCGTCGTTAGAAACCAATTTGAGCAATTGGATTTCTGCCTGCTTTTCCTGACCCCAATCAGGCTGGGTGAAGAGGTGGAACACTGGTCATCGATTGGGGGTGAATCCCGCGTCACTAAAAACCTTAGCATCAGTTACCTATATTGTGAGGTCGAAAGAAAAGAAAAGAAGGGGAGGAAGGAGGAAAAGAAAGGCCTATCCCGAAGGAGGATTCAACCACCAAAGAGAAACCTTTACCTCTTTGCCCTTTACCTCCTTCCTCTGACTTACCATTAACGTTTTCCAACCATGGAACAACTTAACCATCAAAGCTGTCTCACTTTGCCCGGCGTTCCCCGATTTCTTCAAGGTACTAAAACAGCAAAAAGTCCGTATCAGACTGCTCGATCTTTGCTTTTTGTTTCACTTAATTGGTTTCATTGCAAGTTTCGAAAGCACTTGGGTATAATAATTATTGCCCTTTCTAATTGTTTCAGTCGGTATTTTATGACGGCGTTTGCGTATGTGACCCCACCATTGAGAGCCGTTTAATGGCTTGTTGTTTCGGGGGGTCATTGAATCCGCCCCCGCTTACAAGGGAATTAGAAATAAATAAGGGCTTTATTTTCTTATATTTATGGAGGCCGTTTTTTCTTATATTTATGGTTGACCAATTTGTAACACCAGCAAAATGAAGGCATCACTAATATCACTATACAATGCAGGGACGGATGTATTATCATCTTGATTTCATCCATCATCAAATAACGACTTAGGCCAGCCACTCACTATCAGAAAGACCTGACAGGTACATGGTGTTTCCTGTTTTTGATTCTTCGATTGCGGGACGATGAGACCTTCGTTGTTACAGTTCCTTCTATCAAAATTCTTCAGAAAGATTTGTTTGTTTGTCGTTGTTGTTGTTGTTTTATTTTTATTTTTTATTTATTTATTTTTTTGTGAGTATGTAGGTATAACTATCTACTAGGTACATATTATTATGCTTTCCGGTACGCCGTCACAAATCATTACGCCCCGCTTCTTCACTAATGAGCATTCTCATCTTGGTGCTCGTTCTCATCTTGGTGCTCTCCTTGATAGTTTTTCGAGTTTAATGGGATTGAATGTGAAAAGTCTGGGCAAACTGTCGTTCCTTTTGTGCAACTTTTGCAGTATTCAAAACGTGCACGAAAAAGAGAAACTTGCGCGCATATGCTGCAACATTTTCCCGAGCGAAACTTGTCTCGAAGGAACAGTTTCTCCCGCAAGTCGTTTCGCCAAATTGGGTCATTATGGGATACGTTCGGAATGATAATTGATACTGGCAAGATTAATTTTTATCGATACCTTCTCCTCTCTTCTCTTCTCTTTTGTCCTTGGCAATGGATGCTATTAACTTTTCAATGGCATTCGAGATGATTTTTCATTTGGGACTTTCAAGATTTTCAAGAAGAAGAGGAATTCAGGTTAACGGTGAATCCTGTGGGAAAGGGACAGCTCTTTTACAGAGAAAGAAGAGAAGAAGAAGAAGAAGATCGCCAAATTGGGTCATTATGGGATACGTTCGGAATGATAATTGATACTGGCAAGATTAATTTTTATCGATACCTTCTCCTTCTCTTCTCTTTTGTCCTTGGCAATGGATGCTATTTACTTTTCGATGGCATTCGAGATGATTTTTCATTTGGGACTATCAAGATTTTCAAGAAGAAGAGGAATTCAGGTTAACGTTGAATCCCGTGTGGGAAAGGGACACCTCTTTTACAGAGAAAGAAGAGAAGAAGAAGAAAGAGGTTTGATAGAAGGAGCAGTAACTGATAAGGTCTTATCGTTCCGAAATCGAAGAGAAGAGGAAGGCAGCCGTTCCGAGAACGAACCTCATCTCTTTAGGATAAAGTCCGCCCCCCAAGACAAAACCTATATCCCCCCCCCCCCAAACTCCTCTTTTCCCACTAAAATCCCTCTTGTCCGATATAAATACTCTCCCCCCCCTTCCCTCCCTCCTCTACTCTTCCCCTCTTTCTGTTGATGTTGACACCTTCCCCTCCCCTCCCGATGGATCAAGTTGATAACTTGGCATGGGATTCCAACTTCCTAATTCAATTTTCGCACATATTAAACAACAATTTGAAACTCACTCCCACCCGATGATGTGTGAAAAAGGGATGAGATGGGATAGGAAGGGATGAGACGGGATAGAGTGGGATTGAAAGGGATCCGGGTTCGGATTTTGACCGTGGGAAATTTTTCGCGGTCAAATTTTTCGGACACCAGGGGTTGCCAAAATGTGACGCGTTGGGTTGGTGAAGCGTGATACCCTACATGTGACTATTATTGTTTCATTACAAATTTTCATGGTTTATTAAAAATTAAAGTTATCCCTAGGGAAATTTACACCTTGACCCTTGACAAATGGAGTGTGCCTGAAGGCATGTGATGTGTTCACTCAACCCCAGGCTTAAACCATATCACACTATCTACCTTGAATCAGAGGACAGCAAGGGCCCCAGCAGATCTTTAAGCTTTATCCATCATCATCGAAAGTCTAGCCCCAACTGGGCAGGTACGGTCCCCCATTTTGGAAACCCCTAGTCACAAGAGTGTCCACTAATACTAATAAAATTACACAGCTCAGTGAATATTAAGCAGAATATATGTGCTATCGCTTACGATTGAATTACGGCAAGCTACCTCACAAAGTTGGTTCTCTTGATAGCTTTCTAAACGGAGCTGCGGTAGCCAAAGCCTCGAACAGAAGTTCTGAAGAAACATATACGAGTCTCACCTCAACGCAAAACTTTCAGAAGCAGGAAAATTACGACCGCACAAAGTCGTAAAATTCGGTACGTACGAGGGAAAAGAACAACGCCTTTGAAACTGCGGTTTCTTCCCCTTTTTTCCGCACAAGTTTTTCACCGGGATAAAATGTGTAATTGGCTGACGTTAACTTTTGTGTTTTAAATATGTGTTGGGCTTGCCGGAAATTGTGGAAAGCGAACCTCGACGGACGAAACTCCGAATTCTAAAATTCGAGGGGATGTTTCGTTCTGTGACGAATTCTCGACTTCGAATTCCCGGAAGAGTTGAGGTTTCCGCTTTCTCATCTTATCTTCCCCAATTCCTGGAATTTTACCATCGCAAGACACAAAAGAAAAGCGCCACCCTTTTCCGTTTTAGTTCATCAAGGCACCAAGATGAGATAGGAATGTCGTGTTCTGTGACAGATTCTCCTCAGGATTTTGAACTTTCGGGACAGCTGAACTTTCCGCTTTCTTGTTTTCTGTCACGCAATTCCTGGAATTTTACATCTTCTGACACCCAATTCATACAAACGTAAGATAAACAAAAGACAGCGGAAAGCTTTAGCGTTTCCGTCTAAAATTCATCAAAGCCTCACGCCCCCTTCTATGGAATTCCTGGCATTGCTGTGAATTGTGATGGTTTCTGTTGAAAGTTCTCCCATCAAAAGCCCATGTGGAGACAAATTTGTAAGGCCTGTCGCACAATGAAAGCGTAGTTACGCGACTTTTTTAGGCGGAGAGTAGTCGCTCCGCTTAAAAATCCAAATATGTGAAAATGATAGAGACATCTCACACTCTATCAGGAGACCTTGAACTGGAGTAGAGCTCGATATTATCTGACTATCTCATATTTTGTTATTACCGAAATATTACATATATATACTATCTAGTATGTATCTAGGTATGCACATATCCCTATCTAGGTACATATTACCTACCTATTTGGAAATTTCATTGGTCCTAATGTTATTACTGTACATATTTGTCAGGAATTTAATTTTTTCCTAATGTTGTTATTACCTATTATTGGTCGCGCGACTCTAGTGTTAGAGATATGAATCATAGGAGGCATTGCGCGACTCTGCGCTACAAAAAGTTGCGCGACTACGCTGTCAATGTGTGACAGGCCTGACTTCATGGAAGTTGTACAGATGAGCTCCTGTTTTTTGTTTTTCAATTAATCGTTTCCGCTTTTCTTCGCTGAAAAACCTCCCGTTAAAGTTTTTTCATATTTTCCTTCAAAAGTCACTTCCTTGAAACTCAGGCTTAAAGACTGCTATCGAACCAGTGCTATTCAAAAATTGTAGTCATAAAAACGAAAATTAGAAAAATAAATGTGGGCAGGTGGGCCCATAAATGGTACACTTACCCTATACTGACAAAGAGGTCATCCCGTCTAAATAAACAATGGATTTTCTATTGATATATTATGATACTCACTACACTCCGGTGCAAAAGTTTCGGAATAGTCACCTTTATTCCTGCACTCTAACAGCCCCTCTGAATGTCAGCAAAAGAGGGAGAAGAATAAGTACCTGGGGGTAGGTAATACTTCGATAATAATAAAGGGAAGAGGGAGAGAGATAGGATGTAGAGAGAGTAAAAAAGAAAGGAAGGAGAGAGAGAAAGAAAGGGAGGAGAGAGAGGAAGGGAGGAAAGCGAGAGAGAGAAAGAGAGGAGAGAGAAAGAGAGGGAGAGAGAGAGGAGAGAAAGAGATGGAGAAAAAGAGAGAGAGGAAGGGAGGAGAGAGAGAAAGGAAGGAGAGAGAGAGAGAAAGGGAGGAGAGAGAAAGAAAGGGAGGTGAGAGAGAGAGAGAAAGAAAGAGAGAGAGAGAGAGAGGGGTGGGGAGGCCAGATTTGTGCTGTTACAGCATAACTATTTTATGTACGTGCATCTATGAGCATTTCATATTCGACTCTTAATGTACATACTATACATACTAGAGGCTCTTGTTTATACAGGGTGTTCCGTGAAAATATGGACCACCCTATTTCCGTGTTTCACCACCGTTGGCCAGATTTGTGCTGTTACAGCATAACTATTTTATGTACGTGCATCTATGAGCATTTCATATTCGACTCTTAATGTACATACTAGAGGCTCTTGTTTATACAGGGTGTTCCGTGAAAATATGGACCACCCTATTTCCGTGTTTCACCACCGTTTTTAATTTGTAGGAATGAAACTGCTATGTTGGACTCATGTGGTGTGTGTCGTAGCATGCCCATCCCGTAGTATGTCCGTCATCAGATGGGCGCTACGAGACACTGAGACACAATCACACAATACGTCATACGTCTGATTTAGATGACGAGTCAACATGAGAACACTAGAAAGTATCCCGTTATGATCAATTTTCAGTGGTGAAGAGCTGGCAACCTGCTACTTATAATGAGGAGCTTTACAAATCTACTGAGTACCGAGGTACCGAGTGTTCGATAATGTATGTAACACCCTGTATATGACGAGATCACGTTCAGGTTCTCTACAAACACTTAAAATTCCATTTCCCCCACTTTATATTTTATACTACCCCTCCCTCCCCCCTCTCTCTTTCTTTCTCCTTTTTCTCTATCTCTCTCCTCTTCCTTTCTAACTATACCTTTCTCTCTCCTCTTCCTTTCTAACTATACCTTTCTTTCTTTCTCTCTCCTCTTTCTTTCTAACTATACCTTTCTTTCATTCTCTCTCCTCTTTCTTTCTAACTATAGGTACCTCTCTTTCTCTCTCTTGTACCCCCACTTTATATTTTATACTACCCTCTCATCCTTTTTTTATCGTCCTCTCTCCCTGCTACCTCCCTTTAGTTATCGCTCTTCCTTTCCCTGTTTTTCTTTCTCCCTCCCTCCTCTTTTTTCTCTGTCTCCTCCCTTCCACTGTTTATCTTTTTCCCCCTCCCTCTCTCTCACTCTCACTCTTCCTTCCACTAATTCTCTCTCCGTCTACTTTATTTTGTTGTTCCTGTTATCTTTCCCCTCTCTTCTCTCTCACACACATTCATTCTACATCACCTTTCTATCATAAACCTTTTTGATACTCTCCATACTTTCTATCTCTCTCCGTTCCTTTTTCGGGACAGTCCCGCTTTGGAGCCTCTGGTCCCGCTGTCCCGAGAAATCCTCTGGGGACGCTAAAATGTCCCGCTTTCGGCCAAAGTCCCGATATGGTCCCGCTTCAGCTGGTCCGAACCTATATTATCATTGAGAGCAATGAGCTCGGGAAAAAATCCATTTTACGATTCCAATATTGTACAATATTATGTATCAAAATATTTGAAAATTGTAGGTATATTGACTGTGTAGTGCAGAGGCAGGTTGTAACATAGGTACCTAACTACTAGCTGAATTCCGTCGCTTCGCTCCGGAATCCCGCTAGTTCATCCCAAGGCATGGCCAAACTTGTAGAAAAGGCAATGCCGAACTTGTAGAAAATAATAATAAAAAAAAACGGTCGTGCTGCGCGCTCCCTATTAGCTGCATAGTTATCAAACTAAAAACATAAACGAAACTCAAAATGTTGGTCGAGAGCGGAACATTTCTCTCCCGCAGTCTCTGCACTCTGTGTATTTCTTATGGAGATTTTAGCGATCAAAAATTGATATCTCAGGATCGGTTTGGATTTTCGCAAATTTTAAAAGGAATATTCCTACCAAATTTCAGCTGACTAGGTGTTGTGATTCAGGGGATAGAGCGATCAGTGTGTGAAATGTGAATGGATCTTGTTCTTATAATATAAGATTCCTTATATTATAAAATCAAGTATAAGATAAAGATATAATATAGTATAGACTATAGACTATGGAATAGTACTAATTGTAGACATGAAAACAGAGGCCAATTCGAATAAAACTATATTTAAAATCAAAAAATCGATTAAAAATGGAGTGGGAAATTAATCATTCAAATGAGTCCATAATGTTATGACAAAACATATGGTGATCATTCAAATGAACGAGATTACAAAGGAACAAAGGTTTTCGAATAAAAGTAACAAACGCCAAAAGGGGCGGGTCTGATGTGTGCGTTTCCAAGACAACGGGAAAGGAGCTACGCCCGCCAATACGAGTGATACGGACGCTTCACATTCCGACGGCACGGATTGTCATGTTTCTTGTTTTTACCGCAGCAGAGGGACTGCTCAGCGGGGAAGCAGGCATCGTAGTGCGGTTCCGCGGCGTTCCCTCCCGGGATCGGAGTATCGATACGCTCGGGATACTCGGGCGGAGAAAAGTTCCCGCTCGGCGAAGAACTCCTAAGCGGAGGGCTCGTGGCACAGGCAACGCGTCTACAGCGCCCGCGCCCACGCCCACGCCCGCGGGGGACAGGAGCTCGCTTGGGGTAGCTCGGGAGACATCGGCACCGCGCGGGAGGTGCTGGGCTTGGCGGAGAGGGACTAGGCCCGCATGGATAAGGACTGGGAACGTAAGGCATGCGGCAATGCGTTGCAGGCGCGGGGTTTGATAGAAGAGGAGAACTTGGAACGTTCGGGGATAGGCAATGGAACTGCCCGTTTGGCGGCACGGGGTAACTTGGAGCATACGGGCAAGGCGGCGCGCTTGGAGGTTTGGGGCGTTTACAGCCGGTAGGACATGAAGGATGGGATGGTTTGGAGGTTGGATTACAACAAGGCTGTTGCCGCTTGTTGCAACGCAAGTTGTTCACCTGCAGCATTGTCCGAACGGGGTTTTCTTCCAAGAGATTCAGATAAATATGATTCGATCAGATTTCGATGTTAATGATGAATCTGTATTCGATGTTATTTGACCAAACTTTGACCGAATTAAAACAAGAAAGAAATATCGATTGGTTAGTGTCCTTTAGTTTGTACTGTCCTGAGAGTTTCGATAATTTAGGTTTTGAGCTAATAAAAATTCGAAGAATACTGGAAACTGTAGGGGGCAAAGAAAGGAACTGGCTAATTTTCTTGCTATGGTCACCAAAGTTGTCAGCTCACACCATAGCCTACACCTACACATCTTAAAATAAGGTGGGCAGTTCGCCAAAATAAATTATCTCTCTCCCTCTCTTTCATTGTCTTTCTCTCTTTCTCTTTCTTTTCTCTCTCTTTCTTTCTCTCTGGAGTGTTTGAGGCAATAAAAAGGGATAATATTTGGCTAACGATTTGAAAACCTTCAAAAAGTCCTGTTCCTGCCACTAGAACGAAGGGTGAAAAATAGTTCCTGTTATCTTTCCCCTCTCTTCTCTCTCACACACATTCATTCTACATCACCTTTCTATCATAAACCTTTTTGATACTCTCCATAATTTCTATCTCTCTCCGTTCCTTTTTTTTCAATAAGCCCTTTTTATCCTATCGCTTTCTCCTCTTCCTCTAAATTTATTACATCTTCCATATTCCATCTCTCTCTCTCTCCCTCTCTCTCCCTTCACACCTTCCTTTCTATCTCTTTATCTTTATTTGTTTCTTCGTTGTGTGATGCCAAAGGCATATCAGAACTGTAGTAGCTCTCAGAGCATTACAAGTGAATACTCCTTAGGCTAGCCACTACCTATCAGGTAGACCTGACAGGCGGACCTGCTCAGGTGTACTTGTTAGGTCTACCTGCTAGTGAGTGGCTGGCCTTGGCTTATAAGGAACTCATGATTGTCTAATAGCACCCAAGCTAGCAAATTCCGGACATCGAACCCAAGACCTTCTGCATGAACTGACGAGTACAATAACTATGGAAAAAAAAACAATGAATGGATAATGTTTGTTCTCGACTGGCTTTCTCCTATCCTGTCTTCCTTTGATTTCGGGACGATAAGACCTTAGTAGTTACAGTTCCCTTTATCAAAACTCTTGAAGAAAATGAAATAATAATAATTTCTCAAGCCCAAGATAATCAAGATTCTTAATTCTTTATCTTTACAAGATAATGATTTAATCTTCTTCTAATGTTTCACCGAAAGAACCAAAGGTAATTATTGAATTCGAATTGGAATGCACCTTTTGGAGGTGGTCCTTGCTGAGGCGAAGTGTCGTAAATCAAGGCCGATGTTGGGAAAAAATTCTGCTAACGTAAAGTAAGAAGTAAGTAAATATTTCAGATTTTCTGCCAAATTAGCGACGACACCGAAGCGAATACAATAGTCCGTCCCTTATACCTTTTTATTACTATTGTAATAATAAAGGAAGGACGGACTAAAAATGACATCTTCATTCATAATCATCATAATATTCTGCACAGAATTCATACAACACGTGAAGAAATATACGTGAACAGCAAATCGGGTAGAAAAGAATATAACGAATACATAACATATAACGAATTATAACATATATTATAACGAAGCTACTGTGTGTTATATACCGAATAGAAAGAAGCTATGTTGTTCTGAATTAAAAATAAAAACGTTAACACAAATTTATTTTCGTATTAAATATATTTTCCCACACACGCAGAAACAGAAAACTCGGAAATATCTCCACATCGTACACTCAGGTACACAGTTTCTGATAATGCCATCAGGGACGATGTTATGGGTAAACATAACAAATCTTGATAGAGGAAACTTCAACTGCTAAGGTCTTTTTGTCCCAAAATCGAAGAGATAAGGAAGACAGGATAGGAGAAAGCCAGCTAGTCCGAGAACGAATCTTTATCAGATCAGGATAAAATCCGGCCTGGGCGGGAATCGAACCCGCGGCCTAGCGCATACAAGGCAGACGCGCTACTAAGCAAGCCAACGAGGCTGGCTGTGAAAAGATAGGTATTTCGTCCACAAAGTTTCTTCATGAGTTCATATGGTAAATGGTGGGTTGGAATGGCGTCGTGACATTAATACTTGTCCACAAATAGACTCTTCTGCAGGGAAAACTTCATCTTGTGTCCGCCACACAAGCTCAGACGGTATGACAGACTGCGGTCTCACAGATCTAGGTGTGTCAGACCATCTCGTCTCAAGATAAGTGCATCAGTTCTCGACGTACATCAATCTTCTTCATTTTCATGGAGCTTTTCAATGTTTGAAGTGCTCTGGCAAGTATCTCATCAATGGTTGTGGGTTTTTACTTCATTTTGTGTATCCAGTACTCTTCTTTATTTTATTGTGTGCTTTTCCTCGGGAAAAATTTCGCCTGATTGTATTTGCATTACCCCTTTTTTTCTCTTTTTCTTGTTGAAACTTTCGTTTATTTTGTTATTTATTCTCCCTTCCTCTTCTTAGTTTTCCTCTTCTCCTCCTCCTGCCCTTCTTCGTCTACTTTTCCTCCTTTCCTCTCTTCCTTTTGCTCTCTCTTCATCGACTGTACATTTCCACGTTCTTGCCTGAATTTCCTCTTCTCCTTCTTAATTTCCTTTAGTATCTTCTTTTCAAGTATGTTTCCCTTTTGTTTCTGAGTAATGGCGTAGTGTGAGTGATATGAATTGATTTTCTCTTTTATGAAGAAAAAAGGAGGAAATTTTTCTTTCCATATTTTTATACATTTCTTTTCCGAAACACTTCCCTAAGTGCATTGGAGTTGGAGCCCTTACAAAAGAAAGCAGTAGACCCTATAAAGAAAGCTGGACCTCCTGAAAAAACTATGCTTATTGCTTAATGTATCTCTGCTTATATTACAGGCTTATCTCCTGAGCTTAAAATTTATTAATCTCATTTTCCCCTCCCTTTTCTCCTCCTTTGCTCCTGAAATTCCCCCCTCTCTTATCCCTAACTTCTTTCCTCTTCTCCCTTCTGTACCGACATTATACCTCCTAAACATCCTTCTTCCTTCTAGCTTGTACTAATGTTCAAATTTGGGAACGCTCCTACAAAATATATCCTTGTATTTTATTCAGGTACCTATGTATGTACTAGCTAGGTATTTTATCTTTGAATATTTCAGCAGGGGCAGAGCCGGTAGAGGCAGTGTTATTAATGGCAGAAATTCATCTTCCTTTACAACAGAAACAAGGGCATTAGACGTCAAACGTCAAATGGTGGAATACTTTTTCCATGCCGGTGCCTGGCGCTCAGACGTAGATCTGTCAGGCGATCTGAGTGTGAGTACCCGACATATACCATGTGAGTCAGAAAATTGTATTCATTTAAATGTTGTATTTTTAATGTTATATTATGTACAATAAAAATAAATTGAATTGAATTGAAAAGACAAGTTGCTGGTAACGGGGCGAACTTTATCCCAAACCGATAATGTTCGTTCTCGGAACGGCCGGCTTTCTCCAGTCCTGTCCTCCTTCGATTTCGGGACGATAAGACCTCCGTTAGTCCTTGGGTAGGACGTCTGTCTTGACAACTATGTCGTGGTTTTGTTTTCTGCCCCGCGGTGAATTTTATCTGACAACGATAATCATTGGTTTTTCCAGAATGGCTGGCTTTCTCCAGTCCTGTTTTTAATTCTTCGATTGCGGGACGATGAGACTTTCGTTACAGTTCCTTCTATCAAAATTCTTCAGAAAGATCTCACAGCTACCTATTCTCTAGGTCCCCCCAACCTACCTGCCGCTGCGGTGACATCCTCACAGTCAAACACATTCTCACCTGCCCACTGGACATCCAACTACGTTCCTCCCTCCCTAACCCACCGTCACTTACCGATGAAACCACCGGGGTCGACGCCCTAATGTCGCTCCTGAAGTCCCTGAACATCTTAGACAAAATTTAAACCCAATGAGGAACCGGCGCGAACGACATGTACAAAACATTGTTAAAGCGCCTAATGGAAAAAAAAAAAAAAACGTACACATTCTTATGAGACCGCGCAGAACGAAGCATTCAGAAGATTCGAGATAAATTTCAGAAACATTCAGGAAAAATTTTCAAGAACAAAATATTTTATTTTTGAGGCAAATTCAATGATGGGTTTCAATTTGTATTAAAATTTCAGTTTGTACAAGAAATTAAAAAGAAAATAACTTTCTACAACTGTTTCTTTCTTCTCTTCTAATGGCTGGAATCTGGAATTTATTAGTTGTTTTGGTAGATGCTTTTTTCCTTCTGCAGAATAAAAAGGTATTTAAAAACATTAATAAATTCATTTTGTAGACAACAAATGGAAAAATAAGCTTTAAGCTTTGAAGTGGGGAAACTCTTTTGCTACTCGTGGATCCCTTTTAAGGAACGAATACCTACAGGCATGTGGTAAATGTAAGGGGATGCACCTAGAAACCTACTGATTTACATGGGGCAGGCAAGGGTGCAGCTGGACAGTTGATGCATTATTGCCTTCTTTGTACTAGGGAGGTATGGAGTTTAATTTATTTTCTTGTCCTTTTTTCTCAAATTTCTTCTGATGTTTTCACTTGAAATTTTTTTCCAAAAATTTTGGGGGGGTTTTTTTTTTTTTTTTTTTTTTTTTACTATGTAGGTACCTACTTAGGTACTTGGTAATGGCAAGCGTATCATAAATTTGGAAAAATATAACTAGGTGTAGTTATCTTTTCGTATGTTGTTTGTTGAACGTGTGTCCCTAGCATCTGTGGAAAAAGAAGTTTCACTCTTCAGGCCCAAAGCAATATTGGGGCGATGAATGTTCTAACTTGAAATAACCATATGAAAATTATCTTGCTGATTTTGAGTGAAGTGCAACAAAAGTAACTTGAAGCAATGGAGCTTATTGAAATTAGCAAATAGGCAAGGCAGAAACAAAGATTAGCAACATGCTCTTTGTAGGTAAACAAGTAGTTGTACCTACATATTTCCAACTTGAAATAACCATATGAAAATTATCTTGCTGATTTTGAGTGAAGTGCAACAAAAGTAACTTGAAGCAATGGAGCTTATTGAAATTATTAGCAAATAGGCGAGGCAGATACAAAAGATTCACAGTTTGCTCTTTGTAGGTAAACAAGTAGTTGTACCTACATATTTCCTTCTCTAGGGCCTTTGGTCATGAAGAGGTTGAAAAAACTGGAGCAATATTGCAAGCGACGTGTTGTATTACATATTGCATCCTGGTGGCAGCAAATAAATTAACAAAAGTGCATCGTTTCGGAAAGCTAGAAGGAAAAAAACCCCAGCGTACATTTTTCACAACATACCAGGAACATGCTTTCTACATGTCTTTAAGTTTTGATATATCTGTTCTTCACGTGGAATACATCGGATGGGAGAGCTTTATCTTCAAACTTGAATCTTTATCTTGGAAACTTATTTCTTCCTCATGACGCTATAAATTATCGTTTTATTGGAAGTATATTTCTGGGATTTAGGATATCCACCGATTAGAAATTTTCACACTACCTCCATAGATAAAGCTGAAACCTATCTTTTTATTGGAAGTATATTTCTGGGATTTAGGATATCTTCTGATTAGAATTTTTCACACTACCTCAAACCTATCTAGTTCTCTAACTTCCCAAGAAGATATGAATTACCTATCAACAAAATACTTACCTGACTATAGTGGTAGTAAAAGTTTTTAATTACCTGGATAAATAACTATGCAATTGAATACCTAAAATCACCCTGTATATCAGGTTTGGGTGAAAACTTAACCCGAGTTAAGTACACTCGCGGAAACATCCTCGTTTATACAGGGTGGATACCACCTAGTAAGGGCATACCGTTGTTTACCTTTGTGTCCTAAACACTGAATGGCTCAACACCTACTTCTGAGCCATCCTGTATGCTATATGAGAAAGTTTCGTCATAACTTTCAAGTTTATTCCAAGTATTTCGCTATAATGTTCTGCGGTGACTTTGTTTCAATTAAAATAATGAGTTTTTCTTCGCTACTTGCCAGGGTTTTGCCAGATATTGCTTTATCTTCTTTAAACTTTTGAGGTAATTTTATGTACGAATAACTTTTGGAATAGAGAAAAAATAACAACATAAACAAAAACATATGTGGTACGCGTCCTGATAACATAGTACTTTACTTTGTTTGAAGTTTGTTCCAAAATTAGGGAATAAGACTACACAAGGTTTTAAAACATACAGGAGCACACTGGCGGCTCAGGATTTCAACATCAGCGAGACTGAAGTGACCATGACCCAAATACGCGGAACTGTACTTTGTATACCTACAAACCTACAACCGACTAACTTAATACGGGACCTACAAGTCTATTTTGAAATTGAAACAAACGTTGTCTCCGAGCATGTTCAAATTATGAAAATAATTTGAGGCCTTGGAAAATCGTCGTATCAACAGATTTTGTATAATGGAGTAATAGACGAAACTTGATGTTTCCTTGACCTTTAACAAAAGTTGAAAAAAAAAAAAAAAAAAGTTTTCATATTATCTACCCATAGTGGACACCTCCACCCATTTTGATAAAAAGAGAAATGGACTATTATTCTGCCTTTTGTAGAAAACCTGTCCTTTTCCTTGTGTAAGGTAAACAAAATGTTAAAAACAGTTTTCAAAGTGCAAGAGAGGTTGAACTTTATTTTCATTTTTTCCTCTCTCAAGTCCATGTTTAATTCATGTCTTTTGCTCAAATGGATCAGGAAAGTTTCACTTTTTTTAACTTTTTCTCCTTATTTTATTTTTCCCAACAGCCCTCTCTCTGTCTGTAAACAGCATTTTACCCTAACTTTATTTTCATTTTTTCTTCTCTCAAGTCCATGTTTAATTCATGTCTTTTGCTCAAATGGATCAGGAAAGTTTCACTTTTTTTAAACTTTTTCTCCTTATTTTATTTCTTTTCCCAACAGCCCTCTGTCTGTAAACAGCATTTACCCCACCCCTACTAAAGGCAATATTAATAATGCAAGCAATATTTTAGCTCCAATCAATGAAGAGTTTATATTTCTAGAGAAAAAGAAGGAATTCAAAGGGCAGCCAGATCCAGTTTGAGTGTTAACAGATAAGTGTTTGTTATTAGGGCAACAGCTGATTGTCAGATCTGATAAAGCCATGTCTCGAGCAAAGGCCAGTGTCAAAACACTAAAAGGAAAATGTGTGTTTACAAAGGGCCTGATTTTTGAGTGTAGTGTTTATAAAGAAAGCTTTTAACTGAAGCTATGATGGGGGTAGGCTCGAAATTTATTGTACTCCAGTTTGAGTGTTAACAGATAAGTGTTTGTTATTAGGGCAACAGCTGATTGTCAGATCTGATAAAGCCATGTCTCGAGCAAAGGCCTGTGTCAAAACACTAAAAGGGAAATGTGTGTTTACAAAGGGCCTGATTTTCGAGTGTAGTGTTTATAAAGAAAGCTTTTAACTGAAGCTATGATGGGGGTAGGCTCGAAATTTATTGTAGGTCCCAAGGCTACTGGAAGGCGGAATGATACTCTTCATTCCCCATATCATAACGGCACTGGGGACTTCAAGGAAAGAGGGAGAAGATGTTTTATGATGGATGAAGAAATTTGGCCAAATAAATTTATGACTATTGAGGTAATGTACATTTTTGAGAAAGGAAAAACAGTTTAACCAAAGGACCTGCCACTGGGCTAGGTGTGGTATAAAGAAGAAGGATTCCGTCGTACATTCAAAATTAGAAAGGATCTGTAGAAATTGATTTCGAACGGAAGATTTGACACATCCACTAATGTCTAATACTAGAACTTGCGCTGTTGTTTCTCTTTTTATGTAACTTCATTTCGTTCTCGCTCTTTCTATTTTCTTTCGAATCGAGTTTATTTAGAAGTTTATTTCTAGTTGAAGAATTGAGATTTGTAGTTTTTGTCAATTCTTTTGCTCCAGTTTCCACTAAAATACCTAGGGCACCAAGAAATCTCCTGGAACTTTTGCAACACCCCAAAAGCATACCCACCCAGTTACTGTAAAGTTTTCTCTACATCTATTGCTACAGTGTGGACACAACAATAGAAAGGTACATTCTACTGTTATGTCAGTTGCAACTGACGAAAAAAAAGCTACCAAATTGGGACTAGTGCCTGTGTTGTAGCATACCCATTTCGTAGTATGTCTCCACTCAGATGGCCAAGAGGAGATAGAAATACAGTAAATTCGAGAATAATCTTTTTTTGCACGAATTTACGCATTAAAACTGATCTCAGCACAAAGTCAAACATCGGTTTTGTAGCTGCTAGTGACTAGACGATCCTTACCTCTTCTATATCCTTTGACGAACTGGGGTTAAGAATCCTTGTTACAGGATAGATTGTAGGATTAAGAGCATGGTTAACGTTATGTAAGGTAAAAGTAGGTATATCGAAACAACCCCTATAATTATTTTGATTTATAGGTGGTGGCTTTATATTTTGAAGATGAAATCCAGTTGACCGCACCGTACAGCTGTTGTGTATTTATTATCCCCTTGTTGTATTTGCTGTATACTAGGATACCAATTGTATAAGGTGGGTTGGGGTAATTTTGAGACGAAATTACCCCAAGAAAGCGGGAGTAAGTGATGTGCTTAGAGGAAAAGTCAGGAGATATGAAAGGGAGGTAGCTAAAGGAGGAAGCAAAATGAACGAACACTTTCAGAATACTAAAAAAATCTGGCAGCACCCATTCCTCCTCATCCCATCTCTCTTCCTCCTGAACGAACACTTTCAGAATACTAAAAAAATCTGGCAGCACCCATTCCTCCTCATCCCATCTCTCTTCCTCCTCCTCCTCCTCCTCCTTCTCCTATCCTCTCTCTCTCCTCTTCCTTCGCCCCTCCTAAATCTGGGAAACTCATTCCTACCCCTCCCTCCCTTTTCCACTCTTCCTACCTCCTCTCCCTCTTCTCTCCTCACCCTTCTCCTGGTACCTATCCCACTCTCCCCCTCCATCCCTATCTCTCCCTTATCTCCCCTTCTAAATCTGGGGGACTTCTTTCTACCCCATCTTCTCTTCCTTTTCCTACTCTCTCCTTCCTTTTTCTACTCTCTCCTTCCTTTTTTCTCTTCCCCTTCTCCCTCCCCACCTCCCCTTTTTTGGTGACTTTGTACCCTGGGACATTATGCTACTTGGTTAGAATTTATCTCTCTCTAGACTCTCTCTCTTTCTCTGTCTTTCCCTTTCTCTTTCTCTCTTTCCTGAGCTCTGCTTCTCTCTCTCTCTCTCTCTCTTCCTCCTTTGTTTCTCTTTCTCTCTTTCGTGAGCTCTACTTCTCTCTCTCTCTTCCTTCTTTGTCTCTCTTTCGCAGTGTGGATTTACGAGTATGCATGAATTTTCCCATATACATACCTACATCTCTCACTTTTTTTCCTCTCTCCCTCTCTCTATCTCTCTCTCTTCTTTTGGTCTCTTTTTTTCTCTCAGTCTTACCTCATATTCTTCTTTCCTTCTTCCTCTCTCTCTCTCTCTCTCTCTCTCTCTAAATCTCCTTCTTTCTCTCTCTCTCTTTTCCTCTTTCTTTCTTTATCTCTTTCCTGCTTTCTTTTTCTCTTCCTACCTCTCTCTCTCTCTGTCATATCCCTCTCTTTCTCTCTCTCTCTCTCTGTCATATCCCTCTCTTTTTCTCTCTCTCTCTCTCATATCCCTAACAAGCCTTCAGAATTCATAGATTATCTTTTAGTACCCTGTCTGCTTAATCTATTCTTACGTAGGCTTAATCTATGCTTATTGCTTAATGTATCTCTGCTTATATTACAGGCTTATCTCCTGAGCTTAAAATTTATTAATCTCATTTTCCCCTCCCTTTGCTCCTGAAATTCCCCCCTCCCCCTCCTTTATCCCTAATTTCTTTCCTCTTCCCCCTTCTGTACCGACATTATGCCTCCTAAACATCCTTCTTCCTTGTAGCTTGTACTAATGTTCAAATTTGGGAACGCTCCTACAAAGTATATCCTTGTATTTTATTCAGGTACCTATGTATGTACTATGTACTAGCTAGGTATTTTATCTTTGAATATTTCAGCAGGGGTAGATCCAGCAGAGGCGGTGTTATTAATGGCAGAAATTCATCTTCCTTTACAACAGAAACAAGGGCATTAGACGTCAAATGGTGGAATACTTTTTCCGAGACTAATGCCGGTGCCTGGCGCTCAGACGTAGATCTGTCAGGCGATCTGAGTGTGAGTACCCGACATACCATGTGGGTCAGAAAAGACAAGTTGCTAGTAACGGGGCGAACTTTATCCCAGACCGATAAGGTTCGTTCTCGGAACGGCCGGCTTTCTCCTATCCTGTCCTCCTTCGATTTCGGGACGATAAGACCTCCGTTAGTCCGTGGGTAGGACGTCTGTCTTGACAACTCTGTCGTGGGTTTGTTTTCTGCCCCGGGGCGAACTTTATACGACATTAATAATCAGGGTTTTTCCAGAATGGCTGGCTTTCTCCAGTCCTGTTTCCTGAGTTGAACAGGTAAATATGTTACCAATGGCGCCTTGCCTGTCTGAAACACGGAAAGCTACTAAGTTCACTGAACCACTTGTCCACCAACTATACAAACATAATATGTATGTAGATAGGTACCTACATATGAAATGGATGAATTGGAGGAAACCGAATCTAATACCATCAGAGAGAAGACACAATTTCCTTTAGATATAATAACAAACAGACTCCGTCTGACAGATATTGAATGCTATTTCCCTATTCAAATAGATAGATGAATGACAAGTTGTGTGATTTGGGTCTGCGTCTAACCCGAGACACATTAGGCGTAGGCCGCAAGTTTCTGTCCGAGATAATAGAAAAGTTTACAAAACTTATCGACTCCGAAAAAAATCCAAAAAACTTTGGACAGGCAAGATTGCTTTTGACTTTTCCAGGGAGCGTTAGAGAGGAGAAGAGACACGTTCTGAATAAAGAAAACATTGTGGCGGATAAAACCTCAATCAAATCTGTGAATCCAAACAGATGCTTCGAAAAAAGAAAAGAAATAAACAAGAAAAAAATTTCCGAAGAAAGCGAAAACTGGGAAAGAGATTGGATTGGAAGTTGAACACAGCGGAGAAGTAATTCTTATTGACAATCAAAATGAAAACGTTCGGGGGAAAAGTATATGAGAGATGAGACAGACTCCCTAGTGATTATCTTTAGCGAGTTTATTTTCTCTCCAAACCGAAGGGAAAGAAGCGAAAAGTGAAGGAGACACGAGAGAATTCAGAATAAGAGGCAAGGAGAAGAAAAATTAGACGAAGAAAAGGGAAAAGAAGGAGAAGAGGAGATAATTCAGAATAAGAGGCGACGAGAAGAGTGACTCCCTAGTGATTATCTTTAGCGAGTTTATTTTCTCTCCAAACCGAAGGGAAAGAAGCGAAAAGTGAAGGAGACACGAGAGAATTCGGAATAAGAGGCAAGGAGAAGAGGAATTAGACGAAGAAAAGGGAAAAGAAGGAGAAGAGGAGATAATTCAGAATAAGAGGCGACGAGAAGAGAAGAACAAGGCGAAAGGGGAAGAACTTGAAGAAGTAGAGAAGAAAAGAGATAAGATTTAAAAAAGAAGAAGAAGGCAAGGGAAGGGAAGAGAAAGGAAATTATGATGAAGAGAAGGAAAAAGTTGAAGAAGTAGAGAAGAAAAGAGATAAGATTTAAAGAAGAAGAAGGCAAGGGAAGGGAAGAGAAAGGAAATTATGATGAAGAGAAGGGAAAATCAGAAAAACGAGATGAAGAGGAAATGAGTAAAGAAGATGAGGAGGGAAAGAAGAGAAGATTATGTCGAAGAGATTAAAAAGATGCCAATATTTAGCGGAGCAGATAAAACGAGACGTTCCAGATTGACACAAGGACGGGAAACTTAATCAGTAAAGTCAGTAAATCTTGCCATCTCTGATATTGATTCGGTACGATGCTGTATTAATGGTATTATCGTATTATTTCGTACGGTTTTATAGATTTCTGCGTTAGTCATTCTGATATTTAATTCGTACGTTGTTTTTACCATGGTATTTGGAACCTTTTTATGTGAGTTATTCTGATATTAATTGGCAGTCTGTGGTATTTGAGGAGGGAAAGAAGAGAAGATTATGTCGAAGAGATTAAAAAGATGCCAATATTTAGCGGAGCAGATAAAACGAGACGTTCCAGATTGACACAAGGACGGGAAACTTAATCAGTAAAGTCAGTAAATCTTGCCATCTCTGATATTGATTCGGTACGATGCTGTATTAATGGTATTATCGTATTATTTCGTACGGTTTTATAGATTTCTGCGTTAATCATTCTGATATTTAATTCGGTACGTTGTTTTTACCATGGTATTTGGAACCTTTTTATGTGAGTTATTCTGATATTAATTGGCAGTCTGTGGTATTGTAGTATTTCGTATGGTTTATAGATTTCTACGTTAGTCATTCTGATATTTAATTCGGTACGTTGTTTTACTATGGTAGTTGGAACGGTTTTATGTGAGTTATTCTGATATTAATTGGCAGTCTGTGGTATTGTAGAGCTCATCATGTTATGGTTTTTCAGGCATCAGTACGAAATGTGTGCAAATTTTCACTAAAATATCACAACCACCATCAATTTATCAAACGAAGGTGCGAAGGTGTTCGATATTAACGATTTGTTGCTGATTAGGTTTTGGGTTTCCACAATTTCGATTAATTCTCTTATTAGTCTTTGTATCTCGAGATCGCTTGGTGGCAGCTTGTTTATGAGGGAAGCTTGGTCCCATATCCCTTGTTTATGAGGGAAAAAAAACCACACCTAAGTCTGATTTGAGAGCAAGAATTTCTGTTGACAAATACGGACGGGTGTCGGTAGCTGGTAACTATGACTCAAACATCTACAAATAGACCTCCTCATGCAACTTGCACACAGACTTGCTTCTTCGTGCAACTTGCATACACAATATTACGTTCACATTTTGTTTACATCACCTGCAAGCCTACCGGTCGTAAATGTTTTACGACTTAAGTCGTTACGAGTTTTATGGTCTCGTAATTTGTCGTGTCAAAAACTCTCCTCGACCTTCCTTTTCCTCGATTTTTTTTTTTTTTATTTATTTATTTTTATTTTATCGCTTTTCACATTTTGTTTCGCTTTTCTCATTCTTTTTTGTTTCCCATTTCGCCATTCATGTTCTTTTTTTGCTGACGCTTCCACATTGTGATTACTGTTGGGATTTCATATAGTCATACTTAACCATCAAGGAGTTTACTAGTCCTTGATGGCTGGTGGTTTAAATATAATATCTAACTCTTATGCCCGATCTTATCAGAGTTTTCAGATAATTGGGGGCACGGTTGGTCCAGTGGTAACGCGCTTGCTTGCCATGCAGAAGGTCCCGGGTTCGAATCCCACCATCGACAAAAATTTGTACTCGTTTTTCGATTGCAAATATTTCAACGGGTTACTTTCTGGTGTTCCCGTGTTGACCCAGCACCTAAATGGGAAGTATAGTGTCTCTTCTCGCCCATCTGATGAGAGGCATACTACAAAATATTTATATTTTGACCAACTTCGTCAACGCTTGACAAACCATTCGGTTATTTATTATTTTTTTTAAAAAAAAGAGGTGGATATTTGGTTTTGGCTACAAATTTTACGAGTGGACTCAACTTTACACTCAACTTTTTTTTAAGAGGTTTGACAGAGGGAACTGTAACTGCAGCTATGGTCTTATCGTCCCGAAATCGAAGAGAGAAGAAAGACAGGATAGGAAAAAGCCAGCCGTTCCGAGAACGAACCTCATCCGTTCAGGATAAAAACAAACATTATCCGTTCAGGATAAAGTCCGCCCCGGGCGGGAATTGAACCCGCGGCCTAGCCCTTACAAGGCAGACGCGCTACCAGCCAAACTAACTAGGCTGGCTAAGGGGGGCTTCGAATGATTCGGTATACAATATACGTACAGACAGTAGATAAGATCTTTCAGGAGATATTGCCGTCAAAAGCTTTAAAACGGACCCTCATGCAAGTCCGGCCAAAGGAATGGAAAGCCAGTCTCAAGGGACGCCTTCCAAAGGCGCCCCAGAAGGTGCTTTCCTCACTCCCTCAAAAAGCACTCCTTCTGGGGGCATTTTCTTCAAAGCCACACCGCCCAAGGGCACGCCTTCAAAAGGCACTCCTTCAAAAGGCACTCCATCCAAAGGAACCCCTTCCAAGGCCTTGGTAGGGCAACTTATCTCAGTCGGACCTTCGCCCACGAAGCGATCGTCGTTGCGTTTACGGCTGGAATCTGCTGATAAGAGCGAGGCAAAGGTTGTCGAAGTTTCGCCCACAGTTGAGAAGGGCATTGAAGTTCAGACTGCGGAGGTTTCGCCTAAAAAGGAGAGTAGGGAGGAACTTGCAGTCTCTATAGACAAATGTAAGGCGAATCCTTCCAAAGGTTTGCTTGCAGAGGGCAATGGAAATGAAGTCCAGGCTACTGAAGTTTTGTCTGCAGTTGGGAAGGCCTTTGAAGTCCAGACTACTGGAGTTTTGTCTGCAGTTAAGGCCAATGGAGTCCAGTCTACAGAAGTTTTGCCTGCAGTTGTGGAGGTGATTGGAGTTGGAAGAGCGCTGAGGAAGAGAACGTTGAGTGATGGAGAATGTGGAGGTGTGGATGGGAAGAGACAGAGACAGGAGACTGAGGAGGCGATCAGTGAAACAGGTGAGATTGATAACTTTATTCTTCTCTTTATTATTGAAATGTTGTTGTAGCGGTGTAGCTGTACCGAGGGGGGTTGATGATCTCTAGCCAATATTACTTGGTCCGTCCCGAACCGCAGTCAACCATCATGAGGACCTGTGCTTTTCGCCAGCCTAGTTAGCTTAGTTGGTAGTGCGTCTGCCTTGTAAGCGCTAGGCCGCGGGTTCGATTCCCGCCCGGGGCGGATTTTATCCTGATAGGATAATGTTCGTTCTCGGACCGGCTGGCTTTCTCCTATCCTGTCTTCCTCCTCTCTTCGATTTTCGGGACGATAAGACCATAGCAGTTACAGTTCCCTCTGTCAAAACCTCAAAAAAAAAGAACCTTAGCCGTTATTAAGTTGCGTTAAACCCTTAAAATAACAATTGATGACACGATGTCCAATGTCCAGTCGTCCGTAAGCTTCTACTTAAACCCGTCTCTGCCTTTATCAAATCTCAAATTTTCTGGTCCCTACTCGCTTAAGTACGAGGCTGAGTACACCCCGAACTCCCAGCATAGAGCCGAAAAAACTTCGACCCCCCGGGAATCGACTTCCGGCGTGCAAGCCTAGTGTGATACCCACTCGGCCATGGAGGTTGATCGTCTCTGCCGTGATATCTCCCACATGGCAAACGCTCTTAATTCGAAATCTTCCCTCAAAGCGGACGTCATTTCTTTCCACCAACGCCCCCCCGGGACGGGACCACTCGCTCTCTTGCTCGGGTCTACTCGGGACAACTCGGTACCTCGGAATTGCTAGGGAGACACAAGACCTAACTTAATTAACACCGAGGCCCGGGCGTTATGTTGACTTTATAACAGCATTAATCAAGACAGGCTTTGTGGCGAGGGTAATCAGCATAATTAGTGTATTGTTATGACAGCGCTGTTTGTGTGTTGGAGAGCTGTCCGTTGTGACTTCATTAAACGTATACAGGGTGTTTCAAGCCTCAATAGTTCATCAGAAATACAGTAGCTTTTTTTTCTTTACTCTTTTCAAGAGGTTTGGAAGGAAGACAGGATATTAGAAAGACAGTGATTCCGAGAACGAACATTGTCCGTTCAGGATAAAATCCGCTCCGGTTGGGAATCGAACCCGCGATCTAGCGCTTACAAGTTAGACGCGCTACAACCAAGTTAACTAGCCTGGCAATATTTCAAGCGTTATTCGCCGCTAACCATCGACAACATTTCCACTCGTATTTCGATTGTAAATAATTATTATTTCAAGGGATCACTAAAATAAATAACGGTTTATGTTGGTAAAAAAAAATTGTTTTAAAAAATTTTTTTTTTAAGGGGTAACAAAAAAAAAAAAAGGTTTTTTTTGTGAAAAAAAAAAAAAAAAAAAAAAAAAAAAAAACTTTTTGTTCATAATTCTTCAAATGGCCCAATTTCTGATGTTCTTGTTTTTACCTAGGAATATTCGGACCCAAGTGGGATTAATATTGTGTCTCTTCTCATTATAGACATAGGTATACCTAATATAGGCATTTCGGGCTGGGCATCCTACGAAATAGACGAATAGACCACTGAACCAGCTTTCAGATGAAATCAGTTCCTTTGGTATTACTTATTAGATAGGTATCTACCTAACTAGAAACTCTAAATATTTACCCATCTCTTTGTTTCAGGTAAGCTCTAGGCTGTGTTTATGTACAGGGCTGAGATTTCCGATTTTGAAAATTTGGACCGATTGCAATACTTTCATTACTAGTATAGCTCCGCTATACTGTAGTAATAGAAAGTAAAAATCCACACTTAACGCGGGGTACCTAACCTTTGCATCAGTTCTCGACGTACATCAATCTTCTTCATTTTCATGGAGCTTTTCAATGTTTGAAGTGCTCTGGCAAGTATCTCATCAATGCATGGTTGTAGGTTTTTACTTCATTTTGTGTATCCAGTACTCTTCTTTATTTTATTGTGTGCTTTTCCTCGGGAAAAATTTCGCTTGATTGTATTTGCATTAGCCCTTTTTTTCTCTTTTTCTTGTTGAAACTTTCGTTTATTTTGTTATTTATTCTCCCTTCCTCTTCTTAGTTTTCCTCTTCTCCTCCTCCTGCCCTTCTTCGTCTACTTTTCCTCCTTTCCTCTATTCCTTTTCCTCTCTCTTCATCAACTGTACATTTCCATTTCCACGTTCTTGCCTGAATTTTCCTAGTCACAAGAGTGTCCACTAATACTAATTACACAGCTCAGTGAATATTAAGCAGAATATATGTGCATATACCTATGAGAGCTCGTTTTAACATGTTTATGCTGATATACTGACAAAGAGGTCATCCCGTCTAAATAAACAATGGATTTTCTATTGATATATTATGATACTCACTACACTCCGGTGCAAAAGTTTCGGGATAGTCATCTTTTTTCCTGCACTCTAACAGCCCCTTCTGAATGTCAGCAAAAAAGGGAGAAGAATAAGTAGTTTAGTATCTTCTTTTCAAGTATGTTTCCCTTTTGTTTCTGAGTAATGGCGTAGTGTGAGTGATATGAATTGATTTTCTCTTTTATGAGGAAAAAAGGAGGAAATTTTATTTTTCTTTCCATATTTTTATACATTTCTTTTCCGAAGCACTTCCCTAAGTGCATTGGAGTTGGAGCCTTTACAAAAGAAAGCAGTAGACCCTATAAAGAAAGCTGGACCTCCTGAAAAAAAGATCTAGACCCTTAAAAAAGAAGCAGTAGACCCTATAAAGAAAGCTGGACCTCCTGAAAAAAGATCTAGACCCTTAAAAAAGAAACTTGGAGCCGATAAAAGAAACTTTTGGATCTCCAGAAAAAAAAAGAAAAGAAAAAAAAAAAAACAACTGAACTCCTATAAAACAACTAAACTCCCAGAAAGTTGAGTAAAAAAAGAAAACGTCAAAAACAATCCCCAGCACCCGTCCACTAACTTTCCCCTGCTTTCTCCAAGCATAACTATTTAATTGACATTTCTCTTTTATAGCTTTCTCCGGGTATAAAAACGGAGTTTTTATTTGCGTGACGGATGTAATTTCGCAACATTAGGGGACGGACGGGCTGATTGAGTCAGCTTTCGAGAAGAATTTTTTTCCCCCTTTTGGATTTGGACTGCCAGCCACAATAATAGTAGTAGCCTACTGCTGGAGTAAAGGGACTTTTCAGTCCTATGCGAGCAGTATAAATAAGCACTATTATTATTACCTATTATTTTCTTATATTTACGGAGGCCGTTTTTTCTTATATTTATGGTTGACCAATTTGTAATACCAGCAAAATGAAGGCATCACTAATACTTATCACTATACAATGCAGGGACGGATGTATTATCATGTTGATTTCATCTATCATGAAATAACGACTTAGATCGGCCACTCACTATCAGATAGACCTGACAGGTACACCTGATCAGGTCGACCTGATAGTAAGTGGCTGGACTTGGGAAGATTAGCAAAATTAATGTGTCACCAAAAAGACAGATGATACTTTTGTAACTATGTATTTGCAGTAAAAGCTCATGGTTATTAAATTTCATTTGTTCATTTTGTTCCAGGTATGTGATGTCCTCAACTAAAAGAAATAATATTGTTATCAAGGAACCATTATCATTCAAAAGGTTGTAAAGTGAAAGGTAAGTATGAATTAAGGATCCTTTCAGTTTTTTTTTTCCTCCTTCATTTTTCTACTAGTTCACTTTACTGAAACTTTGTTATCTGCGCCTACAATAGATCAGTTGCGCTTACTTGGGTGATGTTTGAAAGTCATAGAGCAGGAAAAATGAGGACCAACGGATTTTTTCTTTTTCTTCTACGACTTCTAGTGTCCATCGTATCGCTTACGATTGAATTACGGCAAGCTACCTCACAAAGTTGGTTCTCTTGATAGCTTTCTAAACGGAGCTGCGGTAGCCAAAGTCTCGAACAGAAGTTCTGAAGAAACATATACCAGTCTCACCTCAACGTATCGCTTACGATTGAATTACGGCAAGCTACCTCACAAAGTTGGTTCTCTTGATAGCTTTCTAAACGGAGCTGCGGTAGCCAAAGCCTTGAACAGAAGTTCTGAAGAAACATATACGAGTCTCACCTCAAAACAAAACTTTCAGAAGCAGGAAAATTACGACCGCACAAAGTCGTAAAATTCCGTACGTACGAGGGAAAAGAACAACGCCTTTGGAACTGCGGTTTCTTCCCCTTTTTTCCGCACAAGTTTTTCACCGGGATAAAATGTGTAATTGGTTGACGTTAACTTTTGTGTTTTAGATATGTGTTGGGCTTGCCGGAAATTGTGGAAAGCGAACCCCGATGGACGAAACTCCGAATTTTGAAATTCGAGGGGATTTTTTTCCGTACGTACGAGGGAAAAGAACAACGCCTTTGGAACTGCGGTTTCTTCCCCTTTTTTCCGCACAAGTTTTTCACCGGGATAAAATTTATAATTGGCTGACGTTAACTTATGTGTTTTAGATATGTGTTGGGCTTGCCGGAAATTGTGGAAAGCGAACCTCGATGGACGAAACTCCGAATTCTAAAATTCGAGGGGATGTTTCGTTCTGTGACGAATTCTCGGAAGAGTTGAGGTTTCCGCTTTCTTATCTTATCTTCCCCAATTCCTGGAATTTTACAATCGCAAGACACAAAAGAAAAGCGCCACCATTTCCCGTTTTCGTTCATCAAGGCACCAAGATGAGATAGGAATGTCGTGTTCTGTGACAGATTCTCCTCAGGATTTTGAATTTTCGGGACAGCTTAACTTTCCGCTTTCTTATTTTCTGTCACGCAATTCCTGGAATCGTAAGATAAGAAACAAAAGACAGCGGAAAGCTTCAGCATTTCCGCCTAAAATTCATCAAAGCCTCACGCCCCCTTCTATGGAATTCCTGGCATTGCTGTGAATTGTGATGGTTTCTGTTGAAAGTTCTCCCATCAAAAGCCCATGTGGAGACAAATTGTAAGGCCTGTCGCACAATGAAAGCGTAGTTACACGACTTTTTTAGGCGGAGAGTAGTCGCTCCGCCTAAAAATCCAAATATGTGAAAATGATAGAGACCTCTCACACTCTAGGAGACCTTCTTCGCGCGACTCTAGTGTTAGAGATATGAATCATAGGAGGCATTGCGCGACTCTGCGCTACAAAAAGTTGCGCGACTACGCTGTCAAAGTGTGACAGGCCTAATTCATGGAAGTTGTACAGATGAGCTCCTGTTTTTGTTTTCAAACCGCTTTTCTTCGCTGAAAAACTTCCCGTTAAAGTTTTTTTCATATTTTCCTTTAAAAGTCACTTCCTTGAAACTCAGTCTCTCTTAAAACTCGAGTCTCTTGCTGCAAACTAACCTGTCATCTCCAGAGATGAGACTGCTAAGGCTCCATAAGTCTTGTTAGAAAGGAAGTTTTCTTAGGCCAAAATGTAATAAACTGAGTAAGTTGTGTTTCCTGTTTTTTTTTTTTTTTTTGGTTTTGTGAGAAACGGGGGAGTCTGTCAGGGAATTGAAAAGTGTTTGCGTCGCATTAATGTACATGAATCTGGAAGTGCGTCTGTACTCGAATGTAACGAAGGAATCTGAGAAACGCTGTTTTTCTCGTTGTGTCCAAACAAAGTCAACCCGCCGTCGATCGAATATGTGTGGACACCTGACACCTATAGGAACAAGATAAATGTAAATGAAGTTTCTTTGTGTTATTATGTCACAACTTTGCTGCTCACTGCAGCATTGTAGGATTTTGTAAATGCAGTTTTTTTGTGTTATTATGTCACAACTTTGGTGCTCACTGCAGCATTGTAGGATTTTCCCAATATCTCAATAATCCTAAAATCCAATGTTTACCTACCATGCTGGCACCGGTCGCTATGCGCATTTATATGTCATAGCTACTCATTTTCCTCACGAGGCTGAGTGGGCCCCGCAAGAGCCATTCACGGAATCAATCATTTGCATGATACACATTTCTTGACCCCGCCAGGAATCGAACCCAGATCTCCCGCGTGCAAGGCGAGCGCAGTGACCACTACGCCATGGGAGCTAACGGAACAAGATAAATGTGCGGATTAAAGTACCTGCGACCGAAACAATCACCCAATATTATTGCACTAGAGGTCAAGACAGACAGTGTTCCGAAAGTTGACACTGTTATGTCCAAACATCCGAGGATCTAAGGCCGACCACTCACTATCAAGTAGGTGCGCCTGTCTGGTCTACCTGATAGTGAATGGCTAATTTTCCGGTCAGGTAGTTAGTGTAGTTTTATCAATGTAGTGTAGTTACCTAGTTTATCAATGGAGTTTTTTTGATGCGAAGTCAACTGCTGGAACAAGTGATAATTGACGCCAATAAAAAGGGAAATACAAAGATATCCATTGTAGAAGGAACTATGAGCTTCTTTGTAAACGGGTTTGATAGAGTGTAACAACGGAGGTGATATCGTCCTGAAATCGAAGGGAGAAGGAGGTTCAGGATAGGAGAAAACCAGAATGAACTTCGCGCCTGGCGGTAATGGCCCTTTTTTTAATGCAAAAACTGTTGATATTTTGATAAAGGCCCAAAGTCAATTTGTACCGTATTTTTTGCATGTAAATGTAGTATACTGGTGTATTATTTGGCGCTGTCAAAATTGTTCCAAGTGACAAAATGAACAAAGCATTCCACAGCAAAACAAACATCATTTTTACTCTCCATAGGTTCTTTGTAAACGGGTTTGATAGAGTGTAACAACGGAGGTGATATCGTCCTGAAATCGAAGGGAGAAGGAGGTTCAGGATAGGAGAAAGCCAGAACGAACTTCTCGCCTGGCGGTAATGGCCCTTTTTTTAATGGAAAAACTGTTGATATTTTGATAAAGGTCCAAAGTCGATTTGTACCGTATTTTTTGCATGTAAATGTAGTATACTGGTGTATTATTTGGCGCTGTCAAAATTGTTCCAAGTGACAAAATGGACAAAGCATTCCACAGCAAAACAAACATCATTTACTCTCCATAGGTATTGTTCCATTGGTTGTATGTTTATTTATCGTATTATTGTTGTGTATATTAACAAAAGTAAAAGATCTCCCAACTACTCCTTCAAAGTCAATCATCTTCCTACAGAGCTTTCTGTAAATAAAACAACAAAAAGCACACACTGGCACTACCGCATCCTAATGATGTGAACGAAACTCTCAATATCAATAAAACCGACCCCTCTTTTTAAAAAAAAAAAAAAAAAAAAAAAAAAAAAAAAACACCAACAATAAGAACAACAATTTGTTGATCCTAAATACTAATCAACCATTTGTGAGTCGAAACCTGACTTAGCGTAGATTTTGATGTTTACATTTTACGTTTTCTCCTTTTTTGGTCTGCCCGCCAACACTACCTATCAATTACTCACACCCATAGGCCGTATCAAATATTCATGGGGGGGGAGTCCCTTAACCCTTGTTTATGAGGGAAAAAAAAACACACCTAAGTCTGATTTGAGAGCAAGAATTTCTGTTGACAAATACGGACGGGTTTCGGTAGCTGGTAACTATGACTCAAACATCTACAAATAGACCTCCTCATGCAACTTGCACACAGACTTGCTTCTTCGTGCAAGTTGCATACACAATGGCTGCTAAATATTTACATCACCTGCAAGCCTACCGGTCGTAAATGTTTTACGACTCAAGTCGTTACGAGTTTTATGGTCTCGTAATTTGTCGTGTCAAAAACTCTCCTCGACCTTCCTTTTCCTCGATTTTTTTTTTTATTTATTTTTTATCGCTTTTCCCATTTTGTTTCGCTTTTCTCATTTTTTTTGTTTCCCATTTTGCCATTCATGTTTTTTTTTTCTCTTTCCCCATTTTTTTTCCCTTTTCTCATTTTTTTTTTTTCCCTTTCCTTTTTTTTTTTTTTTTTTTTTTTTTTTTTTTTGCTGACGCTTCCACATTGTGATTACTGTTGGGATTTCATAGTCATATTTAACCATCAAGGAGTTTACTAGTCCTTGATGGCTGGTGGTTTAAATTTAATATCTCTTATGCCCGATCTTACCAGAGTTTTTTGTTGTGTATTTATTATCCCCTTGTTGTATTTGCTGTATACTAGGATACCAATTGTATAAGGTGGGTTGGGGTAATTTTGAGACGAAACTACCCCAAGAAAGCGGGAGTAAGTGATGTGCTTAGAGGAAAAGTCAAGAGATTTATGAAAGGGAGGTAGCTAAAGGAGGAAGCAAAAAGAACCAACACTTTCAGAATACTAAAAAAATCTGGCAGCACCCATTCCTCCTCATCCCATCTCTCTCTCTCTCCTCTTCCTTCGCCCCTCTTAAATCTGGGAAACTCATTCCTACCCCTCCCTCCCTTTTCCACTCTTCCTACCTCCTCTCCCTCTTCTCTCCTCCCCCTTCTCCTGGTACCTATCCCACTCTCCCCCTCCATCCCTATCTCTCTCTCTTTCCTCCCCTTCTAAATCTGGGGGACTTCTTTCTACCCCATCTCTCCTTCCTTTTCCTACTCTCTCCTTCCTTTTTCTCTTCCCTTTCTCCCTCCCCTCCTCCTCTTTTTGGTAACTTTGTACCCTGGGACATTATGATACTTGGTTAGAATTTATCTCTCTCTAGACTCTCTCTCTCTCTCCCTCCTTTGTTTCTCTTTCTCTCTTTCCTGAGCTCTGCTTCTCTCTCTCTCTCTCTCTCTCTCTCTTCCTTCTTTGTCTCTCTTTCGCAGTGTGGATTTACGAGTATGCATGAATTTTCCCATATAAATACATTTCTCACTTTTTTCCTCTCCCCCTCTCTCTCTCTTCTTTTGGTCTCTTTTTTTCTCTCAGTCTTACCTCATATGCTTCTTTCCTTCTTCCTCTCTCTCTCTCTCTAAATCGAAACGGGGGAGTCTGTCAGGGAATTGAAAAGTGTTTGCGTCGCGTTAATGTGCATGAATCTGGAAGTGCGTCTGTACTCGAATGTAACGAAGGGACCTGAGAAACGCTGTTTTTCTCTTAAGTTGTGTCCAAACAAAGTCAACCGGCCGTCGATGGAATATGTATGGACACCTATAGGAACAAGATAAATGTGCGGATTAAAGTACCTGCGACCGAAACAATCACCCAATATTATTGCACTAGAGGTCAAGACAGTGTTCCGAAAGTTGACACTGTTATGTCCAAACATCCGAGGATCTAAGGCCGACCACTCACTATCAAGTAGCCTGTCTTCCTGTTTCCTGTTTTTGATTCTTCGATTGCGGGACGATGAGACCTTCGTTGTTACAGTTCCTTCTATCAAAATTCTTCAGAAAGATTCGTTTGTTTGTCGTTGTTGTTGTTGTTGTTTTTTTATTATTATTTTTATTATTTTTTTTGTGAGTATGTAGGTATAACTATCTACTAGGTACATATTATTATGCTTTCCGGTACACCGTCACAAATCATTACGCCCCGCTTCCTCACTAATGAGCATTCTCATCTTGGTGCTCGCTGTTTCCCTTGATAGTTTTTCGAGTTTAATGGGATTGAATGTGAAAAGTCTGGGCAAACTGTCGTTCCTTTTGTGCAACTTTTGCAGTATTCAAAACGTGCACGAAAAAGAGAAACTTGCGCGCATATGCTGCAACATTTTCCCGAGCGAAACTTGTCTCGAAGAAACAGTTTCTCCCGCAAGTCGTTTCGCCAAATTGGGTCATTATGGGATACGTTCGGAATGATAATTGATACTGGCAAGATTAATTTTTATCGATACCTTCTCCTTCTCTTCCGAAACGGGGGAGTCTGTCAGGGAATTGAAAAGTGTTTGCGTCGCGTTAATGTGCATGAATCTGGAAGTGCGTCTGTACTCGAATGTAATGAGGGAATCTGAGGAACGCTGTTTTTCTCTTAAGTTGTGTCCAAACAAAGTCAACCGGCCTTCGATCGAATATGTGTGGACACCTGACACCTATAGGAACAAGATAAATGTGCGGATTAAAGTAGGGTAAGTGTACCATTTATTGGCCCCACCTGTACCTACGCCACAAGTCTGAACTGGACGAAAATTTTCAAGATCCAATTTTCATCAAAAGAAAGGGGTTAAAGACTGCTATCGAACCAGTGCTATTCAAAAATTGTAGTCATAAAAACAAAAATTAGAAAAATAAATGTGGGCAGGTGGGCCAATAAATGGTACGTTTTTTAAGTGGGCGAATAAATGGTACACTTACCCTACCTGCGACCGAAACAATCACCCAATATTATTGCACTAGAGGTCAAGATAGACAGTGTTCCGAAAGTTGATACTGTTATGTCCAAACATCCGAGGATCTAAGGCCGACCACTCACTATCAAGTAGCCTGTCAGGTCTACCTGATAGTGAATGGCCGGCCAAAGAGAGATTGATGGACATTAACAAAAGTAAAAGATCTCCCAACTACTCCTTCAAACTCAATCATCTTCCTACAGAGCTTTCTGTAAATAAAACAACAAAAAGCAGACACTCGCACTACCGCATCCTAATGATGTGAACGAAACTCTCAATATCAATAAATATTAACAAAAGTAAAAGATCTCCCAACTACTCCTTCAAAGTCAATCATCTTCCTACAGAGCTTTCTGTAAATAAAACAACAAAAAGCAGACACTGGCACTACCGCATCCTAATGATGTGAACGAAACTCTCAATATCATAAAACCGAGAACGATTTCCCTCAACAAAGAGTTACAAAGAGAAGAGATGCAGGAGAAAAAGAGAATAACAAGAGAAACCTCCCTCCTCTCGAACATCTTTTCGATATGAACACTTGCCAACGGAATCTTCCTCTCGACATAAAATACACCAAGAGGCACTGGGAGAACGAGAGTGTACATAAAAGAAATTGTAAAGAAGTTATCTTTTTTGTACATTGCTTTGTGTGTTCTCGTGTTGACCCAGCACCTAAATGGGAAGTAATGTGTCTCTTCTCGCCCATCTGATGAGAGGCATACTACGGGATGGGCATGGTACGACACAGGCCACATGCGTCTAATGTAGCAGTTGTTTCATTGCTACGAAACAAAAACGGCGGTGGAACACTCATCTTTTTTTTTAAAAAAATCCAGAGTTCAAGAAATCAAATTGCCTGATGTGTAAGTCAAATGGGTGACGTCAAAGAAAACCCTTGACCCTGTGTTAACTCTAAGTGGTAAGACCTTCCATTAGTAGCGCTCTCAAACTGATTCAACTTGGCGGTCACGAATGTCACGATCCTTATTTTTAAAAAAAAAAAAAGAAAATTACTGCTTTCCAATGGTATGTGCTAGGTCATAAATAGAAAATAGTCAAGACGAAAGTCTAAATTATGAAAAAATTTAGATACCTATGTAGATTTGTAGAACTACTGTGTCTTCATTTGTCCATACACGGTGGGTTTTGAGTCAGCTATGTGTGATACATTCCTAGGGTGTATCATACCCATGACTCACGATTATAAATTCACTGGCTATGGGGTTAATTTTCAAACATGACTGGTTTTACAATATCTTGACTTTTGCGAAGAAGAACTCAGCTAGCTGTCTTTTTGTCATAATTATATATCTTGCAGCTTGCACGTCTCTCGTGAGATGCTGGAAAGAATTAAGCATGGGAATATTCAGAACATCGTAGCAGACAAAATGTGAACAATTAATTAATAGAGAAAAGCAGAACTGCCTGGTGACTGGGGCAGTTGTGATAAAAGTAGTAACACTCAGTGGCGTAGCGTGGTCTAAATTCAAGTAGTGTAGGGCGTGTTGGGCTCATGCACAGGTCTACCAAGTCCCATCACAGTACATGTCATTAATGATTAATATTTATGGGCATTAGAGTGAACTTTTGAATTGTATGGCCGCCATACACGCCATACATACACGCTACGCCACTGGTAACACTACTCCGACATCGATCGACGCGCTCCGACGCGACGGTCCACTGACGTTTTTCAGACGATGTCACGTTCAATGGATCATTGAAATTAAGACTCTCCCTCTCTTTCTCTCTCTTTTCTCTTTTTCTCTCTCTCTTTCCTCTCTTTCTCTCTCTCTCTCTTCTCGTTCTCACATAAAACGCTTACACATTTTACTACTAATAGATTACTAAGTATGGGTACACTAACCTCTCCAACTCTCTAAATATTTGCAAAAATGTCTCACAAACAAGTACCCTAAATAGAAATTAAGGGTTCGTTTACACTAGCAAGCGTAACCACAGCAGTACCCTACTATATTGTATGGCCAGCCATTCACTGTCAGGTAGACCTGACAGGCGGACCTGATCGCAGGTGTACCTGTCAGATCGACCTGAAAAAAAAGATAAATTCCAGTGGTAGAAATACATTGTATTATTACTTATGTAGAAATCTGTGGTAGAGAACAATACCTACAGGAAAAATATTACAAGGACAAAAACAGGAAAAACCAGTGAAAATGTAGAAAGTCTGCCTACCTGCATCTAGAGAACAATAAAAATTCAACCATCCAACTCAATAGGTATGGAATGGAGAATGGAGCCTATGCATAGAATAACAGGAAAATATTATTCCAAACATTACCTACAAAACTATAAACATATAAACAATTTGCTTAGTACCTATGTACTAATTGTACTATGTATACCGAAGAACAAGAAAATATAGCTAGGCTACTGAACATCAGACCGTCTGACAGACAGAGCGTGATTGGCCGGCATTACGAAAGAGAGCAATCAGACATACGAAATACTCAACCATCAAGTCAAGGCAGTGGCGGCGTGGTCTAAATTCAAGTGTAGGGCGTGTAGGGCTCATGCACAGGTCTACCAAGTCCCATCACAGTACATGCCATTAATATTTATGGGCATTAGAGTGAACTTTTGAGTTGTATGGCCGCCATACACGCCATACATACACGCTACGCCACTGAGTCAAGGGATTACTCAAAGCCCCACTGCACCGAGCAGGTCTGTCTATTATTCGCTTCACAGATCATCTTTATCAGCTCCACAGGAGATATAGGGAGGGGCGGGAAGCTGGGAATGGCTGTGAAGGACTGAGAAGGGATGAGAAGAGCGGAGCAGCTCCACAGGAGATATAGGGAGGGGCGGGAAGCTGGGAATGGCTGTGAAGGACTGAGAAGGGATGAGAAGAGCCGGGAAGTAGGTACTGAGGAGAGACGGGAAGTACTGAGAAGCGCCGGGAAGTTGCGGACAAGGAGGTGGGATGTTTTAGGGGATTGAGAAGCAGAAAAGTTTTATGTATCATAACACCAGCACTTGAAATGGCCCGTTCAATACCTGCTGGTGGGGATGAAGTTTTGCAGCTTTCCTTTTTTCTTCGGATAACTTTGGAAGTAGGAATCTTGTTTGTCTTGAGATTTTGACAAGGAAAGTTTGTATTGTCGTGCTGTCAATGACCAGATTTAGGTCCTCGACCTGGACAAACGAGACAAAATTTAAGTAATTAAGTCATCGGAGTTTATGATACACGACGAGACGAGAAATTTACGAAATAAAGACATAGATTTTGTCTCATCTCGTGGAAAAATTAGAAGTCAAGATAGGACTCCGTTTCGTCGCTTGTCCTGTCCATCACTAGTTAAACCTCTATGAAATAGAAATTCTCTTTGGCTAGCCACTCAGGTTCCTGTCTGACAGACCCAGGGTTTACAGACCACCGGAACATGTGTGACTTGCGAGCTTCCGACCTAGGTCACTCAGATGGTCTGAAAACAAAAGTGGGAAGCTTTTTTCCGCCATAAACGTTCGGCCGTGTGTCGGAAGATGTCGGCCATACACGCTCCTCAGACCGTCTCGGACGGTAATCGGATTAGAGTGCACGAGCATCCCATCACAATAGCAACACAGGGCTCTCTACCAAGCCCTGGGGAAACCCTGGAATAGCTCACATCACAGGGAATCGTGGGAAGAAAACCCTGGAATAGTTGAAAGAACGAGGTAGGGACTAGGATTTTGGTTTTATTTCGATCGTTTTTCATGCTTTCCACAGATAGTTGAACGAAATAAGTGGGTTTTATGGTTTATTTCGACGATTTTTCATGTGTTCCATCACAAGAGATATCTGACATACGTATTTGATCAGAGGGCTCTTTGAAGACATTAAGGAAATGGTCGATAGAACGATATAGGTTTCAAGTCTCTCGAACATCTTTTCGATATGAACACTTACCAACGGAATCTTCCTCTCGACATAAAATACACCAAGAGGCACTGGGAGAACGAGAGAAAGTGTACATAAAAGAAATTGTAAAGAAGTTATCTTTTTTGTACATTGCTTTGCGGGATTGCGGGAACAAATATTTACAAGGAGCAGCTCCACAGGAGATATAGGGAGGGGCGGGAAGCTGGGAATGGCTGTGAAGGACTGAGAAGGGATGAGAAGAGCCGGGAAGTACTGAGGTGAGACGGGAAGTACTGAGAAGCGCCGGGAAGTTGCGGACAAGGAGGTGGGATGTTTTAGGGGATTGAGAAGCAGAAGAGTTTTATGTATCATAACACCAGCACTTGAAATGGCCCGTTCAATACCTGCTGGTGGGGATGAAGTTTTGCAGCTTTCCTTTTTTCTTCGGATAACTTTTGAAGTAGGAATCTTGTTTGTCTTGAGATTTTGATAAGGAAAGTTTGTGTTGTCGTGCTGTCAATGACCAGATTTAGGTCCTCGACCTGGACAAACGAGACAAAATTAAAGTAATTAAGTCATTGGAGTTTATGATGCACGACGAGACGAGAATTTTACCTGCTGGTGGGGATGAAGTTTTGCAGCTTTCCTTTTTTCTTCGGATAACTTTTGAAGTAGGAATCTTGTTTGTCTTGAGATTTTGACAAGGAAAGTTTGTATTGACGTGCTGTCAATGACCAGATTTAGGTCCTCGACCTGGACAAACGAGACAAAATTAAAATAATCAAGTCATTGGAGTTTATGATGCACGACGAGACGAGAAATTCACGAAATAAAGACATAGATTTTGTCTCATCTCGTGGGAAAATTAGAAGACAAGATAGGACTCCGTTTCGTCGCTTATCCTGTCCATCACTATAGTTAAACCTCTATAAAATAGAAATTCTCTTAGGCTAGCCACTCAGGTTCCTGTCTGACAGACCCAGGGTTTACAGACCACCGGAACATGTGTGACTTGCGAGCTTCCGAGAAATAAAGACATAGATTTTGTCTCATCTCGTGGGAAAATTAGAAGACAAGATAGGACTCCGTTTCGTCGCTTATCCTGTCCATCACTAGTTAAACCTCTATGAAATAGAAATTCTCTTAGGCTAGCCACTCAGGTTCCTGTTTGACAGACCCAGGGTTTACAGACCACCGGAACATGTGTGACTTGCGAGCTTCCGACCTAGCTCACTCAGATGGTCTGAAAACAAAAGTGGGAAGCATTTTCCGCCATAAACGTTCGGCCGTGTGTCGGAAGATGTCGGCCACACACGCTACTCAGACTGTCTGGCAGACAGAGCGTGATCGGCCGGCATTACGAAAGAGAGCAATCAGACATACGAAATACTCAACCATCAAGTCAAGGGATTACTCAAAGCCCCACTGCACCGAGCAGGTCTGTCTATTATTCGCTTCACAGATCATCTTTATACCTCGGGCTCTTGTTCTCATGTCAAACAATTTTCAACGTGGGACGGGACGTTTGATGCCTTTGAATATCTTCATGATTGTATTTTCCGAACATCCTTGTGTACCTTTTAGAATTTCGGACTGTAATCGGATTAGAGTGCACGAGCATCCCACAATAGCAACACAAGGCTCTCTACCAAGCCCTGGGGAAACCCTGGAATAGCTCACATCACAGGGAATAGTGGGAAGAAAACCCTGGAAAAGTTGAAAGAACGAGGTAGGGACTAGGATTTTGGTTTTATTTCGATCGTTTTTCATACTTTCCACAGATAATTGAACGAAAAAAGTGGGTTTTATGGTTTATTTCGACGATTTTTCATGTGTTTCATCACAAGAGATATCTGACATACGTATTTGATCAGAGGGCTCTTTGAAGACAATAAGGAAATGGTCGATAAAACGATATAGGTTTCAAGTTGTGTGTTTTTTTTTTTTTTTTTTTTTTTTTTTTTTTTTTTTTTTTTTTTGTGAGTATGTAGGTACCTATATAACTATCTACTAGGTACATATAATTATGCTTTCCGGTACACCGTCACAAATCATTACGCCCCGCTTCCTCGCTAATGAGCATTCTCATCTTAATGCTCGTTGTTTCCCTTGATAGTTTTTCGAGTTTAATGGGATTGAATGTGAAAAGTCTGGGCAAACTGTCGTTCCTTTTGTGCAACTTTTGCAGTATTCCAAACGTGCACGAAAAAGAGAAACTTGCGCGCATATGCTGCAACATTTTCCCGAGCGAAACTTTTCTCGAAGAAACAGTTTCTCCCGCAAGTCGTTTCGCCAAATTGGGTTATTATGGGACACGTTCGGAATGATAATTGATACTGGCAAGATTAATTTTTATCGATACCTTCTCCTCTCTTCTCTTCTCTTTTGTCCTTGGCAATGGATGCTATTAACTTTTCAATGGCATTCGAGATGATTTTTCATTTGGGACTTTCAAGATTTTCAAGAAGAAGAGGACTTCAGGTTAACGTTGAATCCTGTGGGAAAGGGACACCTCTTTTACAGAGAAAGAAGAGAAGAAGAAGAAGAAGAAGAAGAAGAAGAAGAAGAAGAAGAAGAAAGAGGTTTGATAGAAGGAGCAGTAACTGATCAGGTCTTATCGTCCCGAAATCGAAGAGAAGAGGAAGCGCAGGACCTGTCTTCCTTCTCTCTTCGATTTCGGGACGATAAGACCATAGCAGTTACAGTTCCCTCTGTCAAACCTCTTTTAAAAAAAAAATAAAAAAAAAAAATTAATTCACTGGGTATGGGGTTAATTTTCAAACATGACCGGTTTTTACAGAATCTTGACTTTTGCGAAGAAGAACTCAGCTAGCTGTCTTTTTGTCATAATTATATATCTTGTAGCTTGCACGTCTCTCATGAGATGCTGTGGAAAGAATTAAGCATGGGAATATTCAGAACATTGTAGCAGACAAAATGTGAACAATTAATTAATAGAGAAACGCAGAACTGCCTGGTGACTGGGGCAGTTGTGATAAAAGTAGTAACACTGCTCCGACATCGATCGACGCGCTCCGACGCGACGGTCGACGGTTTTTCAGGCGATGTCACGTTCAACGGATCATTGAAATTAAGAACCTTAGCCGTTATTAGGTTGCGTTAAACCCTTAAAATAACTGTATTGTTTTGTACAAAGCTTATGGTACCTGAGATCAATCAATGTGATTTCTCAATATTTAGCCTTAAGATACCATGATTTCTCTATATTTAGCCTTAAGATAACAAACATGGTATCTTAAGGCTAAATATTGAGAAATCACATTGCTTAAAATAACAATTGATGACACTATGTCCAATATCCAGTCGTCCGTAAGCTTCTACTTAAGCCCGTCTCTGCCTTTATCAAATCAAATCTCAAATTTTCTGGTCCCTACTCGATTAAAGTAGCTACTCAATTATCCTCACGAGGTTCAGTACACCCCGAACTCCCAGCATAGAGTCGAAAAAACTTCGACCCCCCGGGAATCGTTCTCCGGCGTGCAAGCCTAGTGTGATACCCACTCGGCCATGGACTCCATGGAGGTTGGTCGTCTCTGCCTTGATATCTCCCACGTTGCAAACGCTCTTAATTCGAAATCTTCCCTTAAGGCGGACGTCATTTCTTTCCACCAACGGCCCCCCGGGACGGGACCACTCGCTCTCTTGCTCGGGTCTACTCGGGACAACTCGGTACCTCGGAATTGCTTAGGGAGACACAAGACCTAACTTAATTAACGCTGAGGCCCGGGCGTTATGTTGACTTTATAACAGCATTAATCAAGACAGGCTTTGTGGCGAGGGTAATCAGCATAATTAGTGTATTGTTATGACAGCGCTGTTTTGTGTGTTGGAGAGCTGTCCGTTGTGACTTCATTAAACGTATACAGGGTGTTTCAAGCCTTGCTTTCCTTGTCCGTGCGATAGGTAGAGTACCTATATCACGGTGTTGGAAGAATTAGGGTTCAAAAATCCCTTGGATGCCCAGAAACAATACCGCTCCTTCGGATGCCAACCAGCGACAAAATTTGCACTCGTATTTCGATTGAAAATATAACTTTGTGTTGATAATTCTTCGAACGGCCCAATTCGTGGTGTTCTTGTTTTTCCGTAGAACCTTAGTGGGATTAAATATTATTGTCTCTTCTCGCTCATCCCATGAGGGGCATACTACTGGATTTGAATGCTAAGAAGCGGACCACAAAACCATCTTTCAGATTAAAGCAACTTTCGACAGAAAACTATTGAAAGTTCTTTTGGTATTACATAGATATCTTAGGTATCTAATACATCTACCTAATTGAAAATTAGATACGTACATTCATTTCAATATTTACACATCTCTTTGTTTCAGGTAAGCTTTAGATTGATGTGGGCTGCTTTAATCCATCCGTTGGGTACCTAAGTAAGCTTCCTCTCCCTGTATCCAAAATAACAAAAGGTTATCACCACGCAAAATATGGACTAGAGAAAGTTTTCGAAATATGGATCAGAGAAAGTTTTCGAAATATGGACCAGAGAAAGTTTTCGAAATATGGATCAGAGAAAGTTTTCGAAATATGGATCAGAGAAAGTTTTCGAAATATGGATCAGAGAAAGTTTTCGAAATATGGAAGAGGGAGAAAGAAGAAAATCATACCTATTAAGAGAGAAATTTCAAAACAGTAGAATGATGGAACGTACAGAAGGGAATTGGAGGGAGAAATTGGAAGATGGGAAAGAAATATTTAAATAAAGGAAGGGAGAATTCAGAGGATAGAGGGAAAAAAGTTGGTCAACAAAGAGGACGGAAGATGAAGAGTATAATAATATAGAATTGGAACGAGTTATTCTGATATTAATTGGCAGTCTGTGGTATTGTATTATTTCGTACGGTTTTATAGATTTCTGCGTTAATCATTCTGATATTTAATTCGGTACGTTGTTTTTACCATGGTATTTGGAACCTTTTTATGTGAGTTATTCTGATATTAATTGGCAGTCTGTGGTATTGTAGAGCTCATCATGTTATGGTTTTTCAGGCATCAGTACGAAATGTGTGCAAATTTTCACTGAAATATCACAACCACCATCAATTTATCAAACGAAGGTGTTTGATATTAACGATTTGTTGCTGATTAGGTTTTGGGTTTCCACAATGTCGATTAATTCTCTTATTAGTCTTTGTATCTCGAGATCGCTTGGTGGCAGCTTGTTCTTTTCCGATCTAGAGGAGTTTCTACAATTCCATACAATTCTGGCAGGGCAACAAAGACTTTTAGGCTAACCACTCACTATCATGTAGACCTGACGACATATACACATGATCAGGCCTATCTGATAGTGTGTGTGCTGATTAGGTAACAGGTAGACCTGACAGACGGACCTTTTCAGGTCTACCTGATAGTGAGTGGCTGGCCTTAGAGCCTGTTCTTGAAAAACCAACTTCTCACTCAGCACTTTGCAATATTGTGACGTCAGCTCTCAAGACTACTGATAGGCCAACTGTATTTTTCTCTGTTTTATTACACCATAACTACTGTAAATTGCAAAGCTATGAAGCCTTCTGTGAAGTTTTCTTTGAAAGCACCTTTACAGCCTTGCACTTGGCATTTCTAAATATTTAGACATCAGAGCACCTAATAAATTGGTCATGCAATGCTTTTAAAGCTTTTCCTTCAAGAAAATACTCAGGTTTATATTTTTTTGTTTTGTGTCAACATAAGGTCACAAGTCACGACTTTTGCTAAGTGCAATTTTCTTTTTGAAGTAAAAAGCCCCCTAATCTGTTTGTTGACGTTGAATTAGGATCAACAACAACAACAATAACAACAACAACAAGAAAAGGTAAAAATCTGGTGTGAACATCACACGACTTTCCTTATCCTACTGAATGGTGCTTATTTGGGTGTTCTGTTGTAACATTTAAACAATCTCTAACTGTTTAATCAGTATAGCTGAAAACCGCCGAAAAACGGTCGAAATACCGCCAACCGCAGCACCTATCTGATTTGTATCCTTGTCACATTTGTGAACTACATAACAAATTTGAAGTCTCTAGCTCATACCGTTCCCGATATATAGGCTTGCCAAATATCCAAAATGTCGATTCGGGACGCGAATCCGCGAACATAATCGCCAAATCCGCGACCATTATCGCCAAATCCGCGAAAATAATCGCCAAATCCGCGAACATAATCGCGAAATCCGCGAACATAATCGCGAAATCTGCGAACATAATCGCAAGATCGCGAAATCCGCGAACATAATCGCCAAATCCGCGAACATTATCGCGAAATCCGCGAACATAATCGCGAAATCCGCGAACAAAATCGCGAAATCCGCGAACATAATCGGCAAATCCGCGAACATGATTTAGGCTCTAGGGACCTCAAAACGTGTTTTGGCACTAAAAACTGACCATCGAAAATTTGACCCGATTACATTACTCTCCTTCCTATAGGATAAGGAAAGTAAAAAGGAGGGCATAGAGAGAGAGAGAGAGAGAGAGAGAGAGAGAGAGAGAGAGAGAGAAACATCATGCTGTAAGCAAATTCTGTTGAGAGGATTTTTTCTTCCTTTGAAAAAAAAACATTATGAAGAAAGAAGAAGAAGAAGAAGAAAAAGAAAATGATAATGAAGAAGAAAAGATGAAGTAGAAGAAGAGGAATAAAAAACAGAAGAAGGAAATCTAAATGTTGCTCTTATTATTCTGTTTAAAGAAGAACAAAACGAAGGCATTGCTGTTGAACAAGGAATAAGAAATGAGGTAGATTGTAAAGCAAAGGTAAGTCTGAATTTGTCATGAAAATAACAAGAGAGAGAGAGAGAGAGAGAGATAGAGAGAGAGAGAGAGAGAGAGAGAGAGAGAGAGAGAGAGAGAGAGAGAGAGAGAGATAGAGTGATAAAAAGGCAGAAAGAGAGGGAGAGAGAGAGAGAAAAGAAGGAGAGAGAGAGAGAGAGAGAGAGAGATAAATTGATAAAAAGGCAGAAAGGAAAAATAAGTAATGAAGAGACAAGAGAAATGGAGAAATAAAGAAGAAGTAAGAGAAATGAAGGGGAGAGAGAAAGAGTTGTTATATAGAGAAAGGGAGACCCCCTGTTTGTCTTGGAGGGAGAAAAAGAAACAGAAAAGTAGATACCAAGGTAAAATGAAGAGGAAGAAAGGGAGGAGGTGGAGAGAGGAAAAGAAAGGACCAAATATAGAACGAAGAGGTAATGGAAGAGAGAGAAAGAATAGGGAAGAGAAAGAGAGAGGGGATTAAAGAGGAAGAGAAAGAACCAGAAAAAAAGAGAGGAGTAACAATGTAGTTCAGTAGAATGGAAAGGACATTCCAACATTCCTGGCAGAAACTGTTCGAAAGTCAAAACTTCTGCCTAAAACAACCCCCAAATTGTGTAACTTGCCAAAAAAGAAGAAGAAGACGAAGCAGAAGAAGAAGAAGAAGAGGAGAAGAAGAAGAAGAAGAAGGAGGAGAAGAAGAAGAAAAGTAGAATGGAAAGGACATTCCAACATTCCTGGCAGAAACTGTTCGAAAGTCAAAACTTCTGCCTAAAACAACCCCAAATTGTGTAACTTGCCAAAAAAGCAGAAGAAGAAGAGGAAGAAGAAGAAGGAGAAGGAGGAGGAGGAGGAGGGGGAGGAGAAGAAGAAGAAGAAGAATAAGAAGAAGAAAAAAAATGGGCAGCAATTTAACATTTAGGTACACAAAAAACAATGCCATATATTTCTAACCCTGGAAGGCCTGGAACACACACGAACCGTGTTCAACTTACGCCATATTTCATTACTTCTTGGCATCGAGGGGGAAAAAATTTCAGCGCGCCTTAGGGGCATAAATTTCAGGGAAAATTTCCCGCCATGTTCCAGGGAAATTCCCCTCCACCATATTCCAAGTATTCACAGGTGTGGGAGAAGCCTGAAAGAGACTTTTGTAAGGTTAATAAGAAAAGTGGTTTATTTGTAGTGGTTTATTTCAAGGTAGTTCGCACACGGAGCGTAAATGTATTTAATTTTAAAAATAAATATTCGTGTTAGCGATTTTATCCTGACCGGATAAGGTTCGTTCTCGGAACGGCTGGCTTTCTCCTACCCTGTCCTTCTATACCCTCTTTGATTTCGGGACGATAAGACCTTAGCATATTAGCAGTTACAGTACCCTCTATCCAACCTCTTAAAATAAAATAAATAGAAAATATTAGGGTGTTGGTTAGGGTCGTAGGGGACATTTTGTTAGGGAAATATTTAGGAAGGGTATCGTTAGAGGGCTTTAGGGGGTTTTTAGGCCAGGAAGGAGTTCTTATACAGAGCGCTAGAAAGATAGGGAGGAATGTTAGAGCGCTAGGAAGGAGATGTTTGAGGGCCGAAGGATGTGTAAGGGGGCTAGGGGGTTAGAGGGGGTAGTTAGGGGGCCTAAAAGGGCTAGAGGGAGCTTGGGAGTCATAAGGGAGGGAAGGAGAGTTAATGTGCATTAAGTCATGAGACGGCTGAGAGAGAGAGAGAAAGAGAGAGAGGGAGAGAGAGAGAGGGAGAGAGAGAGAGAGAGAGAGAGAGGGGGAGAGAGAGAGAGAGAGAGAGAGAGAGAGAGAGAGACGGCAGCGTAAATTTATGGGCGTTATAAATTCATTTGCCTCCTGCTGTTAGGAGGGTATCAAATGAGGAATGAGTTACTGTTTATACCGTTAGACCTGGTGCATGTTGAACATGGAGGGAGGTAGGTAGGTAAGTATACATTCTAGTAAAAAAGATACCTACATATTGTTGCGACCAAAGCCTTAAAGAAGAAGAAGGCAAGGGAAGGGAAGAGAAAGGAAATTATGATGAAGAGAAGGAAAAAGCAGAAAAACGAGATGAAGAGGAAATAAGTAAAGAAGATGAGAAGGGAAAGAAGAGAAGATTAAGTCGAAGAGATTAAAAAGATACCAAGCAGATACCAAAGAGGGGGGGGGGGGGAGAGGGATAAAATGGAGGTGGAGGGGAGAAAATTTTGAATGAGTTAGAGGGATTATTATTTTATTTCCCTTTTTTATTCGAAAAACTTCAAACATATATCAAAATTAAAAGCCATCAGGAATATATTCAGCGTATAGATATAAGTTAGAGCGATAGGGAATGGGAAATGTAGGGACATGGGATTATTGGGGTCAGGATTGGGGTTGTTAAATGTTCGGGGATTAAATTAGTATTGTGACTATTGATGGCGAAATGGGGATGTTCAGAGAATTTTAAGTTGGACTTAGACAACCCGAATCCTCCTCGCAGGGTCACAGGGCGGCATGGGGATGTTTAGGGACTTTAAAGTTAAACTTGGACAACCCAAATTCTGCTCACAAGGCAAGTATTGACATCGATAGCACAAATATAGAGAGAATAGAATAGAATTGAATAGAACAGAATAGAATTGAATAGAATAGAATAGAATTGAATAGAACAGAACAGAATAGAATAGAATAGAAATGAATAGAACATACCGTGTCTATCCTAGGTACCTGAATAGAATAGAACTTAAAAGTCCCTTTACCCCAGTAGTCCAAACAAGGTCTCATAAGGACGGCAGCGTAAATTTATGGGCGTTATAAATTCATTTGCCTCCTGCTGTTAGGAGGGTATCAAATGAGGAATGAGTTACTGTTTATACAGTTAGACCTGGTGCATGTTGAACGTGGAGGTAGATAGGTTTAAATACCTACATTCTAGTAAAGATACCTACATAAACTACATATTGTTGCGACCAAAGCTACAGTGCCTATCTCATTTTTGCAATTTTACAGGCACAATTAAAAATTGTATGATAGGCGGTGTTTTTAGCGAAACTCAGATTGGTCGTAAGAAAAAGAAAAAAAAATTGAAGAGGTAAGATCTCATCGCATCGTGTCGAAATTGAATCACCGGAGTACATTACTTTCCTTCCTATAGGTTACTTTCCTTCCTATAGGTCTATGAGATAAGGAAAGTAAAAATGTCAGCCCAAAGCAACCACCCTAGCTAACTAGGACTGATTGAGAGGCTGACGAAAAACGCCGACCCCGTCCGAACACGGGAAAGGGCGAGGAAGAAGACAAAGACGAAGAAGGAGGAGGAGAAGAAGAAGAAGAAGGAGAAGAAGAAGACGACGACGAAGAAGAATAGGAAGAAGAAGAAGAGGAAGAAGAGGAAGAAGAAGGAGGAGGAGGAGAACAAGAAGAAGAAGACGAAGAAGGGGCCGAAGAAAGAGAAGAAGGGAATAAAAGGGATACCTACATTTTTTAGATGCAAATTGTTAGGACAGTCAAAGTAACACAAAGTAAAGAATAATAATAATAATAATAAAAATGCTGCTGCTGCGACAGAGTAGAATTTTTCGAAAAAGTTTGGGCGAAAATTCACACAAGTTTGCAAACTTTTCAACGCCCCCCAAAAGGGGGAAAAGTGTGGATATTAAGGCCCCTTCACACCATTAATTTTATTTTTATTTCCAAAACGTCTTCAGGAAACCTAAAGTTTTTCATAAAATTTATATTTTTATAAATTTTATATTTTTAATAATCGTAATCATAATAATGGGCCCTCCATTCAAACTTTTTTTGCTTGCTCTGCTCGTATAATAAATAAATTATTTATGTTCTTGGGGGGGGGAGGGAGAGAGAGAGAATTAGGTTACTATTTAGCACACTTGTTAGTAATACAGGCATCACCCGCTGATGGTAACAGCTGAACATAATTACCTCTCTCTCTCTCTCTTTTCTCTCTTTCTCTCTTTTTCTTTCCTCTCTCTCTCTCTCTCTCTCTCTCTCTCTCTCTCTCTCTCTCTCTTAATCTCTCTCACTCTCCCTCTCTTTCTCTCTCTTTTCTCTTTTTCTCTCTCTCTTTCCTCTCTTTCTCTCTCTCTCTCTTCTCGTTCTCACATAAAACCCTTACACATTTTACTACTAATAGATTACTAAGTATGGGTACACTAACCTCTCTAAATATTTGCAAAAATGTCTGGCAAACAAGTAGAAAAAAAAAAAAAAAAAAAAAAATCCAGAGTTAAAGAAATCAAATTGCCTGATGTGTAAGTCAAATGGGTGACGTCAAAGAAAACCCTTGACCCTGTGTTAACTCTCAGTGGTAAGACCTTCCATTAGTAGCGCTCTCAAACTGATTCAACTTGGCGGTCACGAATGTCACGATCCTTTTTTTTAAAAAAAAAAGAAAATTACTGCTTTCCAATGGTATATGTGCTAGGTCATAAATAGAAAATAGTCAAGACAAAAGTCTAAATTATGAAAAAATTTAGGTACCTATGTAGATTTATAGAACTACTGTTGTGTCTTCATTTGTCCATACACAGTGGGTTTTGAGTCAGCTATGTGTAATACATTCCTAGGGTGTAGGTATCATACCCATGACCCACGATTATAAATTCACTGGGTATGGGGTTAATTTTCAAACTTGACTGGTTTTTACAGAATCTTGTACCTACTAAATTGTAAAACCTACATGTACCTATGTTTAAATCAAATACACGAGGCATTTGCCATCAATATCAATATCAATATCAATAGAGAGAATAGAATGAATAGATGTAAAAATGGGGTAGAAATATGGAAGACAGGGGGATAAAACAGAGGCAATAGATGTAAAAATAGAGGGGGGGAAGAGAGGGATAAAATGGAGGTGGAGGGGACAAAATTTCGAATGAGTCAGAGTTAGAGGGATTATTATTTTATTTCCCTTTTTTATTCGAAAAACTTCAAACATATATCAAAATTAAAAGCCATTAGGAATATATTCAGCGTATAGCTAAAAGTTATAGCGATATAGGGAATGGGAAATGTAGGGACATGGGATTATCGGGGTCAGGATTGGGGTTGTTAAATGTTTGGGGATTAAATTAGTATTGGGACTATTGATGGCGAAATGGGGATGTTCAGAGAATTTTAAGTTGGACTTAGACAACCCGAATCCTCCTCGCAGGGTCACGGGGCGAAATGGGGATGTTTAGGGACTTTAAAGTTGAACTTGGACGACACAAATCCTGCTCACAAGGCAAGTATTGACATCGATAACACAAAAATAGAGAGAATAGAATAGAACAGAATAGAATAGAATTGAATAGAACAGAATAGAATAGAATTGAATAGAACATACCGTGTCTATCCTACCTGAATAGAATAGAACTTAAAAGTCCCTTTACCCCAGTAGTCCAAACAAGGTCCCATAAAAATAAATATTCGTGTTAGCGATTTTATCCTGACCGGATAAGGTTCGTTCTCGGAACGGCTGGCTTTCTCCTACCCTGTCCTTCTTCCTTCTTTGATTTCGGGACGATAAGACCTTAGCATATTAGCAGTTACAGTACCCTCTATCCAACCTCTTAAAATAAAATAAATAGAAAATATTAGGGTGTTGGTTAGGGTCGTAGGGGACATTTTGTTAGGGAAATATTTAGGAAGGGTATCGTTAGAGGGCTTTAGGGGGTTTTTAGGCCAGGAAGGAGTTCTTATACAGAGCGCTAGAAAGATAGGGAGTAATGTTAGAGCGCTAGGAAGGAGAGGTTTGAGGGCCGAAGGATGTGTAAGGGGGCTAGGGGAGATTCGTTAGAGGGCTAGGAAGGAGTGGTTACAGGCCTATGTGCTGTGTTAGGAGGCCAGAGGGTGATATAAATAGTTTTATATAGTTACAGGGCTAGAGGGAGCTTGGGAGTCCTAAGGGAGGGAAGGAGAGTTAATGTGCATTAAGTCATGAGACGGCTGAGAGAGAGAGAGATAGAGAGAGAGAGAGGGAGAGAGAGAGAGAGAGAGAGAGAGAGAGGGAGAGACGGCAGCGTAAATTTATGGGCGTTATAAATTCATTTGCCTCCTGCTGTTAGGAGGGTATCAAAATAATGAGGAATGAGTTACTGTTTGTTGTTAGACCTGGTGCATGTTGAACGTGGAGGTAGGTAGGTAAGTATACATTCTAGTAAAGATACCTACATATTGTTGCGACCAAAGCTACAGTGCCTATCTCATTTTTTGCAATTTTACAGGAACAATTAAAAATTGTATGATAGGCGGTGTTTTTAGCGAAACTCAGATTGGTCGTAAGAAAAAGAAAAAAATTGAAGAGGTAAGATCTCATCGCATCGTCTCGAAATTGAAGAGAGAATCACCGGATTACATTACTTTCCTTCCTATAGGTCTATAAGATAAGGAAAGTAAAAATGTAGGACTGATTGAGAGGCTGACGAAAAACGCCGACCCCGTCTGAACACGGGAAAAGACAAAGAAGGAGGAGGAGGAGGAGGAGGAGAAGAATAAGAAGAAGGAGAACAAGAAGAAGAAGACGAAGAAGAAGAAGAAGAAGGAGAACAAGAAGAAGAAGACGAAGAAGGGGCCGAAGAAAGAGAAGAAGGGATACATTTTTTAGATGCAAATTGTTAGGACAGTCAAAGTAACACAAAGTAAATAATAATAATAATAATAATAATAATAATAATAATAATAATAATAATAATAATAATAATAATAATAAATGCTGAACGGAACGTCCCGTTTCGTGATTTAAACTTTGTCGCGTTGCGCGCTCATAAATATGTCGCATCGCATCTTGTCTACAAAGAAAGTAAAAATTACGAGATCCCCCCCAAATACCACTTTGTGGAATTAAAAAACCGCCAAATCTTTCTTCCAAAAAATATCTCAAACCGAGTTTAATTTCATTTAAACTCGCTATGTGGACCCGGTCATAAATGTTAAATAAAACCACACTCTGTGAATGAAAGCAAAGTGAAATACATAGGTACTGAAATTCAATAAAATCAGAAAATAAGTTGAAATTCAATAAAATCAGGAAATAATAATAATAAAAAAATAAATAAAAGGCATGTAAAAATGAAGCATTATTTAACGCAGTGTTTCCCAACCTTTTCTCTACGATCGCCCCCTTTCAGAATTTGTACAGATTATTGGAACTGTGATCGCCCCCCCTCCCCCCAACATAAATATATGGGGGGGGGGGATCACACACAAAAAAGACAGACATTTTAGACCGGA